>NC_090192.1:13106536-13309036 GCF_024679245.1 Pseudorasbora parva
TAGAGTTTTTACAGCAATACCTGAGTTTGAAGGGTTAAATCAAGCAGAAATAGCTCTCTAATGTATTAATTGCCGGTCATTATTGAATAGTGATCACGTTACACACACACTGACTCAGGTCCCCTGTTAGATAGTAAATCACGACACCTGTGTGTTTGCTCTGACATTTCTTATCATCACAAACACACTGTAAAGATTTAGAGTTTTTACAGCAATACCTGAGTTTAAAGGGTTAAATCAAGCAGAAATAGCTCTCTAATGTATTAATTGCAGGTCATTATTAAATAGTGATTATGTTACACACACACACTGACTCAGGTCCCCTGTTAGATAGTAAATCACGACGCCTGTGTGTTTCTCTCCTCAACCCCCACAACCCCCCACTCACAATTTACATTTCAATAAGGGAAGACTTGAAAAACCAGTTTGTGAACCACAGGCCAATAGAGCTCAAACTACCAATGTGGCAGAACCCTTCTCAAATAAACTAGAGAAGATGCTGGGATTTGCCCTGCCAAATTAAACTAAATTACATTTTTTACAATCGCTAGGCCACATTTCTCAATACTTTGGTCATTTTCAAAATCCTTCACACAGTTCTCCAAACCAACTTTCTGCTTCACATCAGTTATTTCACATTCAAAATCCACAAAAACCAACAAAACACTTCATTCATGTCTCAAATCAAGTGCCAATGATCCACAGTTTAGCTTGCACAGACTGAAGTTGTGATCACTGTGTGAAGAGTTGAAAAAGTGTGTTTATTATTGAGAAATGTTTTGTAAAAGAACATTTTATATCACAGCTTAACTGTGGATCAACATTGCTTTAGCAAAAAATGCATTCAATGGCAACATCTTTCAATTTACCTGAAATCTTTTCTCACTTTGACACAAACACAATCAAATCTTTGTTCTACAGGCCAATTCGCACATCCTTACATGCTGTTTTCAAAAGTGTTAAACTTATGGACAAAACAATAACATAATACAAAACTGAATGAGACAGCAATTTACAACATGTGTACAGTAATATTGTAATGCAATTTATCCTGCTAAAAAAATCAAACACTATCAAAGCAACTTTTATGAAACTGAACACCAACAGAAGTGTTAGGCCATTACCATCCATTCAAAAGAGGAAACTGAGGAATAATGTTGTACTGTAATGTAAGCATGCAGTGAATTATAAGCAGCAGAGAGTGTCATTCTAGTTTTGTAAAGACATTTTAATTGTATAATGTTCTTGATGTTAGTGTTGGATGTAAACCTGTGCCGTGCTCTGTAAGAATGAGTTGATTTGTAAATGTAAAATTAACTGCTGTGAAGCTGAAAGTTGGTTAGCAAATTTATAAACTCCTCACTCGGTTCTCCTAAATATTGGGAAATATGTCCTAGCGATTGTAATTTCATTTCATCATGTAATTTCAATTTATTTTTGGCAGTGTATTTGGTCTAGGACACAGGTAACAGTAGTGAGGTTCTGTGTCTCACCTGTGAGAGTCTTCATGCATTGAAATGTAAATTACTGGTGGGGGGTTGAGCAGCAAACTCAACACACACACTATTCTCTATTCCAATTTCAAGAGCACATCTAAACCTCTAGCCCAAACACATTACAAGTGAAAGCACAAATAAATACAAAAGATATGATACACATGAAATAAACAGTGCTTTTCAGGACGGTCTGTCAGTAGTTGTAATATAACACTGTATTGTCCTCACTGTAAAAAAATAAAATAATAAAAAAAATATATATATATATATATTTTTTTTTATAAGTTAATAATTTTAAAGTTACTTTTTCTCAAAGTGTATGTTCACTTAACTGAACCTACTATGACATAAGCAACTATGTTTACTGGGATACTTCCTATTTTTTTAAAAATAATTTTGTATTAATTTTAGCATTTTAGTTTAGCATTCGTGGACTGTCAGAGATACAGCTTTTGGGGCGTGTGCTTTAGGTGTTCACCCATATAGCACGTGAGTAATGAAGAGCCTTCTGAAGCAAAGTGGCACGTTTGTGTAAGAACAATGTCCATATTTTAAACTTAATAGACTAAACAAACTATTTTTATTGAAAGATATTGTGTTTTAGTGTTATTATGAAAAGAGTAACCCCTGACGCTAAGTTTTGTTTAGCTCTATCTTCTCTCTTCAGTGTTTGCCAGTGCACATACGTCAAGGATTCATGGGTGAAGAAGGGTTACTCTTTAAAGTACAACTCCGGTGAGAAATGACCCTTGGGGTAATTAACAGATGGTGGTTACCGAGTAGATCTTTCTCTGGGATGCGTTTTCATGGAAATCAAGTGTAAAGAGTTTTATCTCTAAAAACAGATTTGAGTGACGAACGCTGTGCTAAGTGATGAACTGTGACTTGGAATCTCGGGCCGTTGTTTCCGGAAGAAAGCACTGAACGCAGTAGAGAAAAAAAAGAAAAAAAACTCCATGTAATTAGATTTCACAAACTTAATTCCTATCGATCAGCTCACTTAGCACAACGTTCGTGGCTCGACTAGTCGAGACTGTTTTCCAAGATGGCTGCAGTCTGTAAACGTGTAATGTACTGTCTTTATAAAGTACCTTCTTATTAAACCGTTTGTACTCTAACAAGTTCTCAATGCTTCGGTTTGCATGTAGGGACCCTCATTATGCTGCCGTGTTAGTGTGAGGTTATTTTGAGACTTGTTAGTGGTATTAACTAGCGATTTAATTTCACTTATTCCATGCCCCATAGACAAACATTATAAGCTAATCTGTGTTTAGAGATAAAACTCTTTAATTTCGATTTTCATGAAACCGCATCCCAGAGAACGATCTACTCGGTAACCATCTGTTAATTACCCCTAGGGTCATTTCTCACCGGAGTTGTCCTTTAAGCGCAATGTGATTTGTGTGGCACTGAAAACCGAAAGCTAGTATTTTAGTCTATGGATCAGTTACTGTGTGGATCAGTTATATGATGGTTAGATGCACTTTTATGGACCGACAAGGCACTGGCATTTTAAAGCTGGGAAGAGCCAGGACTTTTTTAATATAAATTTAAATAACTCAGATTTTATTCATTTAAAAAAAGAATGTCATATACACTTGGGATGACTTGAGGGTGAGTAAATCATGGGCTAATTTTCATTTGTGGGTGAACTAACTGCTGTAAACGGGGCCCACAAACACAGTAGATCCACACAACACCCCCCCACACACACACACACACACACACACACACAATTTACATTTTTAGTAATAATAAATAAGGGAAGACTTAAAAAAAACCGAGGGCCCTATAATTTCGCGGAATTGGCATATTAACGCGGAATCTGCATATAAACGCGGAATCTGGTGTTAACGCAGATTTCCCCGGAATTTTACATATTTGTAATGAAATTCTGTGTCGTGTGGGTGGAGAACGTATGTCTGAGGAAAGTGCAGACCGGGGGAAGCAAATCTTCGCGACACAACCCCTCCCGTCATTTCAGCTCGCCCTTCAAAACAATGAAAGTACAGCGAAGTTGGTCTCCACGGCTCAGCTTTCGGCAGCGAAAAAGTTAAGAAACTCGACACTAACGGCGGTTTCACACTGCACGCGCAGGCGGCGCAGAAGCTTTCCATATGGAGAGCGTGAGCCGCGCTCGTGTATTGCACAGACAGACAAATATTGTCCATTCTGTCAGATTTTCCGGTGTTCTGCTCGACCCCTGTCATCTCGTGCTTTGATTTATAATGGGCACATTAGGCAGCAATGCATATCTGCTGCAAATGCAACCGTTTTCCCCTCTGTTAGTCTGTTCCAAACATGCATTTAACATGCTCTATATGGGTAGTTTACATGATAAGTAACCTTAAAGTTAAAATTAAGCATCTAGTTTTAATCATTTAAAGGGGCCTTTGAAGTTGGGGAAACAACTTCTGGCAGTGTTGTGTTTTCATGTATTTTTATTTTTCACAGCTCTGGATATCATAATGGTGATTGTTAAACACACAGAACAATTCACTACATGATTTCATGATTGCAATGTTTTTTTTTTATGTTAATTTTCAAATTTAAATGTTTTACTTAATAGTACTTAAGAGTACTGTAAAATATGATTCTTATGATTATTTTTTTTTTTAGTTCTTTTTAAAAAAAAATTACTTGAAAGAAAAAGCTAATGGAGCACTTTCATTTTAACTTATATAAACTATTATAATTTATTTTACCGGAAAGTTTAAAGCTAATAACCATTAATATTTGAAGTATTTGAAGTGCAGTGTTATGTCAAATATCATATTTGTCCTAAAAAGTAAATGTGATGTTTGTTACCTCGATAAATTTAAGGTCATTCCTATTTTTTGTTTTATGTTGTATTATATTAACATTAAAAGCGAACTCTTTTTTCACCAAAATTACAGTAAAGGGTAAAAAAACTGAATTACCAAACATTTTAACGGAAAAAAAGGAATCTGCAAAAATTAAAACGGAAAAAACGGAATTTGGGAAAAAATAAAACAGATTTTATAGGGCCCTAAAAACCCAGTTTGTGAACCAAAGGCCAACCTAGAGGAAAGGAAAATCAAACCTGAGATCTCCTTCTCAACTCACATCTTTCTCCTAGACAGAAATGAGATCAAATGAACATCAAATTGAGACATAAGGCTAAGTCTCCTGCTTCTCACATGTTTATCCTGAGACAAAAAATGACATTCTCTCATGTTTATCTCCACTAAAGTTTCATAAGAGATCTCAACAACATCACATACTATGCTCTGATTTGTCTCCTTGGCTAGAGAGACTGGGTTGCTCATATGTGTCTCCTCTAAAGTTTCAGAAGGGATCTCAACAGTATCACATGCTGTGCTCAGACTTTTTTCTTCAGCTAGATACTCTGGAACTCTCACTTTTATCACCTCTAAAAAGTTTCATAAAAGATCTCAATAACATCACACACTGTGCTCAGAATATTCTCCTTAGTCAAAGTCTCTGGCACTCTCAAATTTGTCAAACAAATGTTGGTCACTTTTTCAAAACTCTTCACAGAGTGATCACAACTTCAGTCTATGCAAGCTAAACTGTGGATCATTGGCACTTGATTTGAGACATGAATGAAGTGTTTTGTTAGTTTTTGTGGATTTTGAATGTGAAATAACTGCTGTGAAGCAGAAAGTTGGTTTGGAGAACAAGTTTTGAAAATGACCAAAGTATTGAGAAACGTGGCCTAGCGATTGTAAAAACTGCAATTTAGTTTAATTTGGCAGGGCAAATCCCAGCATCTTCTCTAGTTTATTTGAGAAGGGTTCTGCCACATTGGTAGTTTGAGCTCTATTGGCCTGTGGTTCACAAACTGGTTTTTCAAGTCTCCCTTATTGAAATGTAAATTGTGAGTGGGGGGTTGTGGGGGTTGAGGAGAGAAACACACAGGCGTCGTGATTTACTATCTAACAGGGGACCTGAGTCAGTGTGTGTGTGTAACGTAATCACTATTCAATAATGACCTGCATTTAATACATTAGAGAGCTATTTCTGCTTGATTTAACCCTTTAAACTCAGTTATTGCTGTAAAAACTCTAAATCTTTACAGTGTGTTTATGATGATAAGAAATGTCACAGCAAACACACAGGCGTCGTGATTTACTATCTAACAGGTGACCTGAGTCAGTGTGTGTGTAACATATTCACTATTCAATAATGACCGGCAATTAATACATTAGAGAGCTATTTCTGCTTGATTTACCCTTTAAACTCAGGTATTGCTGTAAAAACTCTAAATCTTTGTAGTGTGTTTATGATGATAAGAAATGTCACAGCAAACACACAGGCGTCGTGATTTACTATCTAACAGGGGACCTGAGTGAGTGTGTGTGTAACATAATCACTATTCAATAATGACCTGCAATTAATACATTAGAGAGCTATTTCTGCTTGATTTAACCCTTTAAACTGAGGTATTGCTGTAAAAACTCTAAATCTTTACAGTGTGTTTGTGATGATAAGAAATGTAACAGCAAACACACAGGCGTCGTGATTTACTATCTAACAGGGGACCTGAGTGAGTGTGTGTGTAACATAATCACTATTCAATAATGACCTGCAATTAATACATTAGAGAGCTATTTCTGCTTGATTTAACCCTTTAAACTCAGGTATTGCTGTAAAAACTCTAAATCTTTGCAGTGTGTTTGTGATGATAAGAAATGTCACAGCAAACACACAGGCGTCGTGATTTACTATCTAACGGGACTCGACTCAGTGTGTGTGTGTAACATATTCATTATTCAATAATGACCTGCAATTAATACATTAGAGAGCTATTTCTGCTTGATTTAACCCTTTAAACTCAGGTATTGCTGTAAAAACTCTAAATCTTTACAGAGTGTTTGTGATGATAAGAAATGTCACAGCAAACACACAGGCGTCGTGATTTACTATCTAACAGGGGACCTGAGTCAGTGTGTGTGTGTAACATAATCACTATTCAATAATGACCTGCAATTAATACATTAGAGAGCTATTTCTGCTTGATTTAACCCTTTAAACTCAGGTATTGCTGTAAAAACTCTAAATCTTTGCAGTGTGTTTGTGATGATAAGAAATGTCACAGCAAACACACAGGCGTCGTGATTTACTATCTAACAGGGGACCTGAGTCAGTGTGTGTGTAACATAATCACTATTCAATAATGACCTGCAATTAATACATTAGAGAGCTATTTCTGCTTGATTTAACCCTTTAAACTCAGGTATTGCTGTAAAACCTCTAAATCTTTGCAGTGTGTTTGTGATGATAAGAAATATCACAGCAAACACACAGGCGTCGTGATTTACTATCTAACAGGGGACCTGAGTGAGTGTGTGTGTAACGTAATCACTATTCAAAAATGACCTGCAATTAATACATTAGAGAGCTATTTCTGCTTGATTTAACCCTTTAAACTCAGGTATTGCTGTAAAAACTCTAAATCTTTGCAGTGTGTTTGTGATGATAAGAAATGTCACAGCAAACACACAGGCGTCGTGATTTACTATCTAACAGGGGACCTGAGTCAGTGTGTGTGTGTAACGTAATCACTATTCAATAATGACCTGCATTTAATACATTAGAGAGCTATTTCTGCTTGATTTAACCCTTTAAACTCAGTTATTGCTGTAAAAACTCTAAATCTTTACAGTGTGTTTATGATGATAAGAAATGTCACAGCAAACACACAGGTGTCGTGATTTACTATCTAACAGGGGACCTGAGTCAGTGTGTGTGTAACATATTCACTATTCAATAATGACCGGCAATTAATACATTAGAGAGCTATTTCTGCTTGATTTAACCCTTTAAACTCAGTTATTGCTGTAAAAACTCTAAATCTTTACAGTGTGTTTGTGATGATAAGAAATGTCACAGCAAACACACAGGCGTCGTGATTTACTATCTAACAGGGGACCTGAGTCAGTGTGTGTGTAACATATTCACTATTCAATAATGACCGGCAATTAATACATTAGAGAGCTATTTCTGCTTGATTTACCCTTTAAACTCAGGTATTGCTGTAAAAACTCTAAATCTTTGTAGTGTGTTTATGATGATAAGAAATGTCACAGCAAACACACAGGCGTCGTGATTTACTATCTAACAGGGGACCTGAGTCAGTGTATGTGTGTAACGTAATCACTATTCAATAATGACCTGCAATTAATACATTAGAGAGCTATTTCTGCTTGATTTAACCCTTTAAACTCAGGTATTGCTGTAAAAACTCTAAATCTTTACAGTGTGTTTGTGATGATAAGAAATGTCACAGCAAACACACAGGCGTCGTGATTTACTATCTAACAGGGGACCTGAGTGAGTGTGTGTGTAACATAATCACTATTCAATAATGACCTGCAATTAATACATTAGAGAGCTATTTCTGCTTGAATTAACCCTTTAAACTCAGGTATTGCTGTAAAAACTCTAAATCTTTACAGTGTGTTTGTGATGATAAGAAATGTCACAGCAAACACACAGGCGTCGTGATTTATTATCTAACAGGGGACCTGAGTGAGTGTGTGTGTAACGTAATCACTATTCAATAATGACCTGCAATTAATACATTAGAGAGCTATTTCTGCTTGATTTAACCCTTTAAACTCAGGTATTGCTGTAAAAACTCTAAATCTTTGTAGTGTGTTTATGATGATAAGAAATGTCACAGCAAACACACAGGCGTCGTGATTTACTATCTAACAGGGGACCTGAGTGAGTGTGTGTGTAACATAATCACTATTCAATAATGACCTGCAATTAATACATTAGAGAGCTATTTCTGCTTGATTTAACCCTTTAAACTGAGGTATTGCTGTAAAAACTCTAAATCTTTACAGTGTGTTTGTGATGATAAGAAATGTCACAGCAAACACACAGGCGTCGTGATTTACTATCTAACAGGGGACCTGAGTGAGTGTGTGTGTAACATAATCACTATTCAATAATGACCTGCAATTAATACATTAGAGAGCTATTTCTGCTTGATTTAACCCTTTAAACTCAGGTATTGCTGTAAAAACTCTAAATCTTTGCAGTGTGTTTGTGATGATAAGAAATGTCACAGCAAACACACAGGCGTCGTGATTTACTATCTAACGGGACTCGACTCAGTGTGTGTGTGTAACATATTCATTATTCAATAATGACCTGCAATTAATACATTAGAGAGCTATTTCTGCTTGATTTAACCCTTTAAACTCAGGTATTGCTGTAAAAACTCTAAATCTTTACAGAGTGTTTGTGATGATAAGAAATGTCACAGCAAACACACAGGCGTCGTGATTTACTATCTAACAGGGGACCTGAGTCAGTGTGTGTGTGTAACATAATCACTATTCAATAATGACCTGCAATTAATACATTAGAGAGCTATTTCTGCTTGATTTAACCCTTTAAACTCAGGTATTGCTGTAAAAACTCTAAATCTTTGCAGTGTGTTTGTGATGATAAGAAATGTCACAGCAAACACACAGGCGTCGTGATTTACTATCTAACAGGGGACCTGAGTCAGTGTGTGTGTAACATAATCACTATTCAATAATGACCTGCAATTAATACATTAGAGAGCTATTTCTGCTTGATTTAACCCTTTAAACTCAGGTATTGCTGTAAAACCTCTAAATCTTTGCAGTGTGTTTGTGATGATAAGAAATGTCACAGCAAACACACAGGCGTCGTGATTTACTATCTAACAGGGGACCTGAGTGAGTGTGTGTGTAACGTAATCACTATTCAAAAATGACCTGCAATTAATACATTAGAGAGCTATTTCTGCTTGATTTAACCCTTTAAACTCAGGTATTGCTGTAAAAACTCTAAATCTTTGCAGTGTGTTTGTGATGATAAGAAATGTCACAGCAAACACACAGGCGTCGTGATTTACTATCTAACAGGGGACCTGAGTCAGTGTGTGTGTGTAACGTAATCACTATTCAATAATGACCTGCATTTAATACATTAGAGAGCTATTTCTGCTTGATTTAACCCTTTAAACTCAGTTATTGCTGTAAAAACTCTAAATCTTTACAGTGTGTTTGTGATGATAAGAAATGTCACAGCAAACACACAGGCGTCGTGATTTACTATCTAACAGGGGACCTGAGTCAGTGTGTGTGTAACATATTCACTATTCAATAATGACCGGCAATTAATACATTAGAGAGCTATTTCTGCTTGATTTACCCTTTAAACTCAGGTATTGCTGTAAAAACTCTAAATCTTTGTAGTGTGTTTATGATGATAAGAAATGTCACAGCAAACACACAGGCGTCGTGATTTACTATCTAACAGGGGACCTGAGTCAGTGTATGTGTGTAACGTAATCACTATTCAATAATGACCTGCAATTAATACATTAGAGAGCTATTTCTGCTTGATTTAACCCTTTAAACTCAGGTATTGCTGTAAAAACTCTAAATCTTTACAGTGTGTTTGTGATGATAAGAAATGTCACAGCAAACACACAGGCGTCGTGATTTACTATCTAACAGGGGACCTGAGTGAGTGTGTGTGTAACATAATCACTATTCAATAATGACCTGCAATTAATACATTAGAGAGCTATTTCTGCTTGATTTAACCCTTTAAACTCAGGTATTGCTGTAAAAACTCTAAATCTTTACAGTGTGTTTGTGATGATAAGAAATGTCACAGCAAACACACAGGCGTCGTGATTTATTATCTAACAGGGGACCTGAGTGAGTGTGTGTGTAACGTAATCACTATTCAATAATGACCTGCAATTAATACATTAGAGAGCTATTTCTGCTTGATTTAACCCTTTAAACTCAGGTATTGCTGTAAAAACTCTAATTCTTTGCAGTGTGTTTGTGATGATAAGAAATGTCACAGCAAACACACAGGCGTCGTGATTTACTATCTAACGGGACTCGACTCAGTGTGTGTGTGTAACATATTCATTATTCAATAATGACCTGCAATTAATACATTAGAGAGCTATTTCTGCTTGATTTAACCCTTTAAACTCAGGTATTGCTGTAAAAACTCTAAATCTTTACAGAGTGTTTGTGATGATAAGAAATGTCACAGCAAACACACAGGCGTCGTGATTTACTATCTAACAGGGGACCTGAGTCAGTGTGTGTGTGTAACATAATCACTATTCAATAATGACCTGCAATTAATACATTAGAGAGCTATTTCTGCTTGATTTAACCCTTTAAACTCAGGTATTGCTGTAAAAACTCTAAATCTTTGCAGTGTGTTTGTGATGATAAGAAATGTCACAGCAAACACACAGGCGTCGTGATTTACTATCTAACAGGGGACCTGAGTCAGTTTGTGTGTAACGTAATCACTATTCAAAAATGACCTGCAATTAATACATTAGAGAGCTATTTCTGCTTGATTTAACCCTTTAAACTCAGGTATTGCTGTAAAAACTCTAAATCTTTGCAGTGTGTTTGTGATGATAAGAAATGTCACAGCAAACACACAGGCGTCGTGATTTACTATCTAACAGGGGACCTGAGTCAGTGTGTGTGTGTATTGTAATCACTATTCAATAATGACCTGCAATTAATACATTAGAGAGCTATTTCTGCTTGATTTAACCCTTTAAACTCAGGTATTGCTGTAAAACCTCTAAATCTTTGCAGTGTGTTTGTGATGATAAGAAATGTCACAGCAAACACACAGGCGTCGTGATTTACTATCTAACAGGGGACCTGAGTGAGTGTGTGTGTAACGTAATCACTATTCAATAATGACCTGCAATTAATACATTAGAGAGCTATTTCTGCTTGATTTAACCCTTTAAACTCAGGTATTGCTGTAAAAACTCTAAATCTTTGCAGTGTGTTTGTGATGATAAGAAATGTCACAGCAAACACACAGGCGTCGTGATTTACTATCTAACAGGGGACCTGAGTCAGTTTGTGTGTAACGTAATCACTATTCAATTATGACCTGCAATTAATACATTAGAGAGCTTTTTCTGCTTGATTTAACCCTTTAAACTCAGTTATTGCTGTAAAAACTCTAAATCTTTGCAGTGTGTTTGTGATGATAAGAAATGTCACAGCAAACACACAGGCGTCGTGATTTACTATCTAACAGGGGACCTGAGTCAGTGTGTGTGTGTATTGTAATCACTATTCAATAATGACCTGCAATTAATACATTAGAGAGCTATTTCTGCTTGATTTAACCCTTTAAACTCAAGTATTGCTGTAAAAACTCTAAATCTTTGCAGTGTGTTTATGATGATAAGAAATGTCACAGCAAACACACAGGCGTCGTGATTTACTATCTAACAGGGGACCTGAGTCAGTGTGTGTGTAACGTAATCACTATTCAATAATGACCTGCAATTAATACATTAGAGAGCTATTTCTGCTTGATTTAACCCTTTAAACTCAGGTATTGCTGTAAAAACTCTAAATCTTTACAGTGTGTTTGTGATGATAAGAAATGTCACAGCAAACACACAGGCGTCGTGATTTACTATCTAACAGGGGACCTGAGTCAGTGTGTGTGTAACGTAATCACTATTCAATAATTACCTGCAATTAATACATTAGAGAGCTATCTCTGCTTGATTTAACCCTTTAAACTCAGTTATTGCTGTAAAAACTCTAAATCTTTGCAGTGTGTTTATGATGATAAGAAATGTCACAGCAAACACACAGGCGTCGTGATTTACTATCTAACAGGGGACCTGAGTCAGTTTGTGTGTAACGTAATCACTATTCAAAAATGACCTGCAATTAATACATTAGAGAGCTTTTTCTGCTTGATTTAACCCTTTAAACTCAGTTATTGCTGTTAAAACTCTAAGTCTTTACAGTGTGTTTGTGATGATAAGAAATGTCACAGCAAACACACAGGCGTCGTGATTTACTATCTAACAGGGGACCTGAGTGAGTGTGTGTGTAACATAATCACTATTCAATAATGACCTGCAATTAATACATTAGAGAGCTATTTCTGCTTGATTTAACCCTTTAAACTCAGGTATTGCTGTAAAAACTCTAAATCTTTGCAGTGTGTTTATGATGATAAGAAATGTCACAGCAAACACACAGGCGTCGTGATTTACTATCTAACAGGGGACCTGAGTCAGTGTGTGTGTGTAACGTAATCACTATTCAATAATGACCTGCAATTAATACATTAGAGAGCTATTTCTGCTTGATTTAACCCTTTAAACTCAGGTATTGCTGTAAAAACTCTAAATCTTTGCAGTGTGTTTGTGATGATAAGAAATGTCACAGCAAACACACAGGCGTCGTGATTTACTATCTAACAGGGGACCTGCATCATTTTGTTAAACATAAATAAATCAAAAGTGGTTAGTTTAAAAAGCTCATAAATGTATAAGGTGGTAAGATGGGCCTTTTATATAGGCCAAAAGTCACACATTATTTTTACAAATACTTGCTAAAATAAAATGTTTTTAATAATGTCTATGTTAACACTTGTTTAAAAGAACTTTAGATGCAAAGTTTGTCCCATTTACCGTACCTTTTTTTTATATAAATAAAATAATGCATTATTTTTCAATAACTATAGGCCACTGTCATTAAAATGTTATATATATATATACACAGAAACAAAAAATGTTTACAAAAGCATTGAATGAGATCCCTTAATAATTTAATAAAGTTTTACGGTCTCTCCACGGCCATGATGGATGGTATTTACTATATTTATTTGTAGAAACTGAGGACACACACATTTTGATGGCAGATGTATTTCTAATTACATCCTGGTTGTTTAGATTTTTTAATCGTTTTTTCTTGGATCCTGTAGTATTTAATTTTAAAGTAATGCAAAGTTTGAAACTAGTCAGGGTATTTAGTAAAGAGATATAATCTATATAATGTGTGTTCCTTTAGTAAGCAGCCTGTTAAACAGCAGCTCTAGAGTCAGAGGACAGCAGGCCATTCAAACAATAGAGGAGTGTGTGTGTGTGAACGACGTGTGTTTAAGGGCTATTACAGTTCCTGCTCCAGCCTACAGGGGAGCTGCTGAGCATGGCCTTAAACACTCACACACTCTTAGGTCCCCTCTTGGTCAAAATTTTTAAAAATTCACCAGAGTGTTGTTTCTTGATTTTAACATGATTTAAACACACACACCTGTAGGTCCTTACTTGGTCAAACATTTAAAAAATAACCAGAGCATTTCTTTAGTTTTTTACTTCATTTTCACATGATTTAATGCATGACCAACAGGGGACTTGAAAAATGTCCCCTCTTGGCTCAGAGGTCCCCTGTTGGTGAGTGTGTAACGACGCCAAGGTCCCCTGTTAGATAGGTAGACAAGTACACACACACACACACACACACACACACACACACACACAATTTAGAGGATTTACTCCTCATTCGTATTGCTTTATTCGAGTTAACCTGCAAATACAGAGACTGAAACTGGGAAAAGGACCTGTTATCTTAAAACTGTTATCTTAAAACCATGGTGTTTTCCATGAAAAATGCAGGTATTTGATGAGTGATATTTGAATCCTACTAAACACTCAATTCCAGAAGGATGTAGTAGGTATGCATTATTGTCCCTATTGAAAAGCACACTTCTCTCACCCACCCCCCTCCTTCCATATTTTTTTCTTTCTTTCTTCAGTGAACTGCAATGCAGCAACAAACTGAGACTTTCATCGTCAATAAGAATTTTTTTTTTTTTTTTTTGTCAAGATAAGATATTTAAAAAAAAAGTTGTATGTGAAGTATGGCGCAGAGTTAGACATACTGAATTGAACTCTGGAGGATATTTTAAATGCAGCACAATAGCATGCTAGAATAATGACTGGATTTCACCAGAGGCATCCATCGGAAAGCTTTTGCAGGAAGAGGTAAGCGCAGAGAGAGACATCTCTAAAGTGAAGTACTTCTTCGAAGTATCTTAAAAGTGTTTACATAAAAGGAAGACACTTTATTTTGTTTTGAGAGGTTTTCTGCCATTTTACAATATTTAACATGCTCCATTTCACTCTGTTCTGACATATTCCTTCTCACTGCTTTATCCTTTGGGAATAAGTATTACTTTTGTTATTTTATACAACATTCATGATCACACTTTATATTGTCTAAGTGAAACTTGTCTAAGTAAAACAATGTTAGTTACAATGTACTTATTGTGTTCATGTTTGATTGCAAAACACATTTAACGCTATTAAGGTCGGAGAGGGTATGGTTAGGAATGGTGATATGGTTAGGTTTAAGGGAAATCAGAACACTGCAAACCCGAATAAGTTGGCAAAACTAAACATTTCTAAAGAATGCTTTCAGCTCCTACTTGAATCAATGCCACATAGAATTAAGGCAGTTCTGAAGGCGAAAGGGGGTCAAACACAGTATTAGTATGGTGTTCCTAATAATCATTTAAATAATCTAAATCTAAAGGATATATATATATATATATATATATATATATATATATATATATATATATATATATATATATATATATATATATATATATATTTTAGGGCCGGGACGCGTTAATTAAGATTAATTAATTATGAAAAAATAAATAACATAATTTTAACCACACTTATTTTTGCACCGCGGAACAATTTTCAATGAATGAATTTCGACGGACCGATTATACTTGAACACCAACTAGCGAGTCACGACAACAACAAACCATAGTGAATATGAACAAAGAAGAAGCTGATGAGAACGCTTTGCTTGGCCCCGTGGATGGGAAATTTTGTTTAAAAAAAAAAAACGAAAGGATGGAAGCGTCGACAAGAGCATGGTTGTGTGCAAGCTACACAACAAGGAATTTGCATATCACCGCAGCAAATCAAGCCTCAAATATCACAAATATGCTTTAGCTACACTTAATGGCAAACATTGCACTGGTCTGCTGGACTGAAATATTTTGAAATATACAACAATATTTTGTTGATTAAGCTTATGTATTCAGTCATTATTCAATGGTATACTAAAAATACATGTGAAAAATTACTTCTCATTGTTCTCAGGTCAAATATATATGCGATTAAAAAGCGATTAATTTCAATTAATTAATTACAAAGCCAATTTTTTTTTTTTTTTTAAAGCATTAGGGTTTACATAAATTCTATAGAATTGTGATGTTTGTTTTGTGGGCTTCAACATATAATTTGGGGACCATAAAAATAGAGTCTACTAATACTCTGACTGGTAGTTGGCATGCAGTTGCAAAGTTAAATTACAGTAAAATGTATAGCAATTGTCATTCCCATTTTCCATTTTTTACTATATATATATATATATATATATATATATATATATATATATATATATATATATATATATATATATATATGTATTCTTATAGTTGCCATAATAAGTCTTAAAATGTATTTCATTTATTTTTATATGACTGGTCCATCTTTTCTTCCCCTACTCTGTCTACTCGGCCTACTACTCAATAAGCCATCAGCTTGTTAGTTCTGGACAGGTCACCTCCGCCATTTAATATTACCAGAATTTTCCGCCCTTCCAACATCAACACCAAGGTCCCGTCTGCTCTTTGAAAAGACTTGATCAACATCATGCTCTCGATATAGGAAAGGAAGTAAAGCATGTCAGCGCATGAAGGGCACGTTTCCAGATCCGCAATGGGTGAAACTGATAGGCCTAACCTACTTGGCAAAAAGAGGATCTCTTCCTCTGACATGCCTTTATTACTCTACTGCTTTATGTTCCATTCATATTCCAAAGTTAATGAAATGACATCAGCATATGACTCGAGGGCTCCGTTATGGGGAATAGTAATTTCAAAAACATATTACTTGACTGCCATAGAATTAGGAGTGCTGCTCATATTAAGGTCTTTGAAGCGGCTTGTGTGTTCAACAAAAGCTCCACAGATTCATGAGAAGCGCTATCAATCACAAAATAAAAGGAACAAGTTAATTAAAGTACAAATGTGCCAATGGAAGTGATCCGAAGCAGCTGTCACCTTCAACACAATGCTGTTCTCAGGTATAGTAAAAAAAGAGAAGGAACAGGAAATAGAGAGAACTAAATGGTTTGTAATCGAAGCCTCATGCATTGGACATGGACAAGGCTAGCAATGACTGTTCCTGGTAGAGTATATTTCTGTGCGCATAGGACGGCAGCTTGGCTTTTCTGTACAGTACATTTCACATGTCATCTGATCTCATTTAGTTATTACTCATTTGTTTCTGCTTCAGGTTGCAAATTAATAGATATATGGCTTTTTTGTTGAGGTTCATATCCCTTAGTTAATTACATTACATTGTGCTTCCTTAGTATTAACAAGCTTCTAGTCTTTAGAGTCCTCCCCATGTCAACAAACGAACCAGAGATGTCCTCTCTAGACAGGGCCTATTAATCCCAGCCAATCAGCTCAAGGTCATGAGGGCGCTACTCGACTAATTAGAGAAGGAGTAGGCCTTCACTTATCTCTACGATCAAGTGTTCATTGATGATAAAATAATGTGGAGGATCATTTAGCTTTGTACATCAAGTGTGTTGAGGTGTTAGGAGTATAATATTTGGTTGCAGATTTTTTTTTTTTTTTTTTTTTTTTGTGCCCTAAAGCAGGGGCTAGAAGAACCGAAAAGGCAGAGCTGAGCTAAAGACTTCATGCAGGCCTAATGGCCTACCAGGGGATACACAGTGAGGTTATCCTCCAGCTAATGGGTTGATTTTCTCAGTCCAGTGATTCTCGAAAGAAAATCTACCATGGTCTTCTTCTTTCTTAACATTATTTGTAAAAGAGGAGCTAAGGAATCAAGCCATCTGCCTTTCAGAATTGCATTGAGCCTTTCTGAATTCCTGAATTTAGGATGCTATAATATCTGGTCACACTTTAAATAAGTGGGACCAGGTATATAGTGTCTACTATATGTACTAACATGCAAATTAATTATTTGTTGCAATATTATTTAATTTGTTTTACATTGTACTTTTAGGGCACTATACTCAACTAGCCTAGAAATCTAGACGCACCCTAGCGACAGCAAATCTAATTTACAGAGAATGTCGTCTAGCAACTCTCCATAGACTTGTGAGCTGGAAAAACCAAACTCTGGTCTGGCCAATTACATTGTGTATTTAGTCGGTGGGCGGGCGCCCACATTAACATAATGACGGCAGAGTTGAGGAGGTTTCGTTTGCTACTTGTAAACAAAGACACTGGCAAACGGCGGTTTTTCGAATCGGCTATGGCCGAGACTGGAAGACGTGGAGTCAAGCCTTTTGTAGAGAAAAGAACAAATAACGGCACTGAAATCATTCTTAAGAAGGGAAGATGTGTTCAGAGTTTTGCAAACTGGACACGGTGAAAGTTTAATCTATCAACTAGCTCTGCATAACCTTTGTTGCTCTGGTTGGTTTGTAGCGCTATCCTATCGCATGCAGAGGGAGTTTGAAAGACAACCGTTTATCCTGCCCCTCGGATTGAGCCCTGTGTATGGTGAGTTTCCAGACCAAACATCTTGATGTGGGTCTGGCTTGTCAGACTAACACTCGACGTAATTCGATTTGTGTTTTTTGCTAGTTTCAACCCGACGCAGTTATCATTTTCAAGTACACCGGCATGTTGTTTAAATAGCAAATGCACTTGCCCATCTGTTCAGGAGTGTGTTCAGGTGCCTTGTTGGCACGTTGCTATTCTAAGGCAACTTGAAACGATCTGGTCTAAAATCAAAAGTCAATCCCAGTATTTTTTGTGTTATTTACATTCAATGGGCATAATGGTTTTTATACCGTACAAACCGTATTTTTTATCCCCCTACACTGCCCCTGCCCCTAAACCTACGCATCACAGGAAACATTCTGCATTTTTACATGTTCAAAAAACTCATCCTGTATGATTTATAAATCTTTTGAAAAGTGGGGACATGGGGTAATGTCCTCATAAGTCACCCTCTTCTGTAATACCTATGTCATACCCATGTCATTATACACATTTTTGTCCTGATATTTCACAAAAACAAGTGTGCGTGCACGCACACACACACACACACACACACACACACACACACACACACACACACACACACACACACACACACACACACACAGCAGAACACAATTATTAAATATTAAAATAAAAGGATTCATCTCTGGAGAAGCGTTCAGTCTTTACACTCCGCCATGGTGCAAGCGCAACTGGCTTTTAAAGGGAATAGGAGATGAGACTCTGATTGGTTTATTGCATGTTACATCCAAAACACACCCATGACTAATTAAGAGACTAGGGCCAACCCTTTTGGACCATGCCCCAGGCGCACAGACCATTTTCCCTGTCGTAAAAATAGCAAAAGTAGATTTGGACATGCCCTAAGTGTACTTGTGCCATACACTTTAGACCATGCGCTTAGATTGTTAATATAGGGCCCATATATTTTTTTTTTTTAAAGCTGCATGTAATTACATTAGAACTTTCAATGTTGACCCTTCCCTTAAACCTCTTAAATGTATACAGACATTTTCTTCAACTCTAAAACACAACACAATGCCTAATTTGAAAAAAAATTGTGTTCTATTTTAACAGACTTGTCAGCAAACACCAGAACCCATACAATTACAGTATAAAAACCTTCTCTGTCATATACTAAAGTGCCAGTTGTAAATACCAATGCTGTAATAAGATTATATCAGACTTGTGCTGGTACTGATAGAACATATGTTTTCTCTGTAATGTCTCATCTAAAGGTTTTTGGAGCCCATATCGAATGTTGCAAATGTGCTGGTTAGGCTTTTTGCTACACGTTGCTGGATTGTAGGGTTGAGCTTTAGGGCTCTTTTACTCAGTGCTAAGTGCTCCCATAGGGCAAGATGTGCACTAGTCGGACAGTATCAGTGAGAATTCATTATCTGGGACACTTGCTCAGTTAGTTTCGTATTTATGCATTCAAGCGTGAGTGTATTTGTGCTTGTCCTTACAGTAGAGCAATGCCTCTTGTGACTTTGACACTTTACATAATGCATTGCTGCAAGCTAAGTCATCAATAAAGACATGTCTGTGTACATTACCATAGCTCTTAGCTCTGTTAATCACCGCTGGCCTGCTAGGGTGCTCATCAATTCTTCATGGCCATGGATCATTTGCATGGCAGTTGAAACAGTATCACATTCCATACCTCCAAACATGCCTTTCTACATTTCTTATATAATTAAATGTGCTGCAGCTCCACATTAAGATATAACGCTCGCCTTTTTCTTCATTTTCTGAATTCAATTATTGCGTGTATTTTTAAATCACAGGTGGAAAAGATAATGATAAAAACGACTAAAACTAAAATATACAACAGTGATGCAAACGAGATTTAAAAACATAGGTATTAGGGCTGCACGATTTGGGGAAAATATCTAATTGCGATTATTCTGGGTAAAATTGCGATTGCGATTTAAAATGCGATTATAATATATTTTTTACCAATTCAAGTGTGTGTGTGTGTGTGTGTGTGTGTGTGTGTGTGTGTGTATAACATTATATATATATATATATATATATATATATATATATATATATATATATATATATATATATATATATATATATATATATATATAATATTATATATTTATATATTAATATGACTAATATTTTTTATGATTACTGCTAAAAAGATAAGACTGCTAAGAAATATTACCATTACAATAACATTTTCATAATTACAAATTAAAAAATACAGTATGTCAGAATAAATATAAAATATGATAATACTAACACTAAATATTATTAATAATAATTATTATTATTTTGTGTAATATTTTACAGAACTTATTTTACCAACAAAAAAAAAACAAAACAAAAAAAAAAACTGCTGGGTTACCTATTAATATGCAGACAGCCTATGACTAAAAAACATTAGAAAGGTCTAAGCCTAAGGAGTAATTGTAAGAAAAATATTAAAAAATAAAAATATTATTATAAAAATCTGTGTTTGTTTATCTGTGATATCAATTTCTTAAAGTCTATGTCGTTAATATGAAATATGAACCTCTTAGGCATCCACTGTGGGGGAATAACTCCTGTACATTGAAGAAAAATATGGATTGTCCTATACATTTATACTGTTTTAAGTTTATTAGGTTTTAAAAAGTATTATTTTCTTATTATTTATTAGCTACAGTTTTTAATTCATACTGAAGGCCAGAGGGCGCCCTTGAGCGGAAAAGCTACATTTGCCTCAGAGAAGTAATGACGTTCATTTTCAGGAAAACCCTTCTGTAAACAGAAGATAGAAACGCTTTGATTAAACATGACTACAATAAACACGACTGCAGTAAAATATGGTGTATTTGAGTTCTTCAAGCCGTCAAGGGTATTTTCATAATAATAAAGTATATTATAATGCAGTGTTGATTGAGATAGACTTTATCACTGTATAGGGCTTGGGCGTCATGACGTCATTACTTGGCGTGGCGGCCATGTTGATGGCATCCTAGGCTGCTACTCGGACTACTGCGCACTGTTTATAGACGTACTCCCTCTCAGTCGTGTGTCTTAATTTGATTATTTTGGCGTTATTTCAACTATGGTAAACCGTTGCTGCATTTTGGGGTGTAACAGCGCAACACATAATCACCATGGGAAATGTCGAAAATGGATTAACTTTCCACCGCTTTCATGCTTGGAGGCGCAACCACGGACAAGAAGCAATAACAGTACGATGTGCAAAAAGCTAGAATTGTCACACAATCAGATGTTTTTTTTAGTGTTTATTTGCAAGTAGTGCAACCTGAGAACACAGAAATGTGGAATGCTTCAAGGCAAAAGGATACAAATAAAAAATGAACACAGTGCAAGTTGTTGCACTTTATATAACGGAGTGCACTTTATATAACAATAACAAATACACTTTTTTAAAAAATAAATTATTTCAATACTATATAAGCAAATAAATAGGTATCTATAAAATAACAACAAAAGATACAGAAATGGAGGAAGTGCAAATTATAAATATAGTAAACAATAACATTGCAATAACAAATAAAAACGGAGACAGAGCAATTTCTTATATAAAAATAATAATAATAATAATAATAATAATAATAATAATAATAATAATAATAATAATAATAATAATAATAATAATAATAATAATAATAATAATAATAATATATACATTTCGGTTAGACTTTATTTTGATTGTCCACTTTAAACATTCTACTACCTATGTACGTTTTCAACAGCATTTCAACTAACACTAATTAGAGTATTAGTAGACTGTAGGTTATGGTTATATGTGTTGGGGTTCGGGTTAGTAGAATAAGTTGAATTGTAGTTGCAAAGTTACTTATAGTCAGTAGAATGTCTGTTGGGGACCAACAAAATAAAGTTTTCGTCGTCGTCGGTGCTCCGCTCTTTCTTTGGAAATTCATGTGGATCCAAAACTTTAATAGTTCCGATTTTGTCTCTATAGCGGTCCCTGCCTTCCCTATTTAACGTATCCCGGTAAATTCCACATCCCTTTCAGGATTTTAACATGTTTTTTCTTTCTCCCAACTCTGCTTCTCCTCATTCGACTTGCTGTGTGTTTACATTCGCGAGGCCATCAACATGGCCGCGACGTCCCAGAATGCAACGCGGTGCCCAAGCCCTATAGAATACTATAAAATAATGCATCATCTGCCTCACTCTGTGATGAGAAGCCACATCAGCTCAAACACTCGACTGACGATATGAAGTGAGGTAAACATGTTATTAAACTTTGTCTTTTGTTGAACAGGTTAATGAACGCTTCACTAGTTTGTGAAGATGTTTGACTCGTGTTGCTTTTTCAAACGCACGTTACAAGCGACTCAAACTCGCAGTCTTTCAGACAGAGCAGCGTTACTCCTGATCACAGAGCTGCTCTTCACTAACACACAGGGCATTTATTTATTTCATTTAAAATCGCAGCCTTTGAGCTTTCATAATCGCACACAAGCCAAATCGCGATTATGGTTCCATTTCAATTAATCGTGCAGCCCTAATTGCAGTTAATATACAGTCAGTGATTTCTGAGAATCGTTATTGACATTTGAAACACTGTTGACATTTGAAATCAATCCCAAACAACGACACCCTTCCTTTATTGCTCCACCCCTAAAATGCCCAAACACAAAAAATAAAGTGAACTACAAAGAAGAAAACAAAATGAATATATTGTCAGTTGCTAGCAGCACACACTCTAAACCAGGGGTATTCAACTAAAGTTTAAATAGGTCCAGTTATTGAAAATGTCTTGAAGCAAAGGTCCAGAAGATCATAATGTCTAACTAGTGCACACACACACACACCCACACGCAAGCTATTAGTTTGGGGGGTTAATGGGGCATGCTCCCCCAAGAAAATGTAGATTTCTCTGATTTACATAATGTGATTTTAAGATGTTTAAAGGTCAAAAAATTTATGAGAAATAGCTATAAAACCAAGTCAGTGGGCAGTAGATTATTTGTCAATTTCTGCTCTCTCTTCATCTCCATCGCTCTTTATTTTTCTTTCATTCTCCTTATCTTGCCCTGTCTCTTCCCCTTCTAAAGTTTTATTTATTTATTTATTTATTTTTTATTTTTTTATTTTTATTATTAAACACACTCTGATACAAGTTAATTTACTTAAGGCGAACGCTACAGTGCCTTGCGAAAATATTCGGCCCCCTTGAACTTTGCGACTTTTTGCCACATTTCAGGCTTCAAACATAATGATATGAAACTGTAATTTTGTTGAGAAGAATCAACAACAGGTGGGACACAATCATGAAGTGTAAAGAAATGTATTGGATATTTCAAACTTTTTTTACAAATCAAAAACTAAATAAAATGGGCGTTAAAAAAAAGTTAATACTTTGTACGATTACAGCTGTAAGACGCTTGGGGTTTGTCTCTATCAGTTTTGCACAACGAGAGACTGACATTTTTGCCCTTTCCTCCTTGCAGAACAGCTCGAGCTCAGTAAGGTTGGATGAAGAGCGTTTGTGAACAGCAGTTTTCAGTTCTTTCCACAGATTCTCGATTGGATTCAGGTCTGGACTTTGACTTGGCCATTCTAACACCTGGATATGTTTATTTTTGAACCATTCCATTGTAGATTTTGCTTTATGTTTTGGATCATTGTCTTGTTGGAAGACAAATCTCCGCCCCAGTCTCAGGTCTTTTGCAGACTCCATCAGGTTTTCTTCCAGAATGGTCCTGTATTTGGCTCCATCCATCTTCCCATCAATTTTAACCATCTTCCCTGTCCCTGCTGAAGAAAAGCAGGCCCAAACCATGATGCTGCCACCACCATGTTTGACAGTGGGGATGGTGTGTTCAGGGTGATGAGCGGTGTTGCTTTTACACCAAACATAACGTTTTGCATTGTTGCCAAAAAGTTCAATTTTGGTTTCATCTGACCAGAGCACATTCTTCCACATGTTTGGTGTGTCTCCCAGGTGGCTTGTGGCAAACTTTAAATGACACTTTTTTATGGCTATCTTTAAGAAATGGCTTTCTTCTTGCCACTCTTCCAGAAAGGCCAGATTTGTGCAGTATACGACTGATTGTTGTCCTATGGACAGAGTCTCCCACCTCAGCTGTAGATCTCTGCTGTTCATCCAGAGTGATCATGGGCCTCTTGGCTGCATCTCTGATCAGTCTTCTCCTTGTATGAGCTGAAAGTTTAGAGGGACGGCCAGGTCTTGGTAGATTTGCAGTGGTCTGATGCTCCTTCCATTTCAATATCATCGCTTGCACAGTGATCCTTGGGATGTTTAAAGCTTGGGAAATCTTTTTGGGTTACACTTTATTTTGATAGTCCACTTTAGACAATTCTACTAACTATAAGTAACTTTGCAACTACATGTCAGCTAACTCTCATTAGAGTATTAGCATACTGTCAGTAGACTGGTAGGTTTTGGTTAGGTGTTAGGGTTGGGGTTAGTAGAGTAAGTTGAATTGTAGTTGCCAATTTACTTATAGTCAGTAGAATGTCTGTTGGGGGACCGACAAAATAAAGTTTTAGTAAATAATAATCAGACAGTCTACAAATACTCAAATGACAATTAGTTGACATGTAGTTGAAAAGTTACTTATAGTTAGTAGAATGTCTAAAGTGGACTATCAAAAGAAAGTGTTAACTCTTTTTGTATCCAAATCCGGCTTTAAACTTCTCCACAACAGTATCTCGGACCTGCCTGGTGTGTTCCATGTTCTTCATGATGCTCTCTGCTCTTTAAACGGACCTCTGAGACTATCACAGTGCAGGTGCATTTATACGGAGACTTGATTACACACAGGTGGATTCTATTTATCATCATTAGTCATTTAGGTCAACATTGGATCATTCAGAAATCCTCACTGAACTTCTGGAGAGAGTTTGTTGCACCGAAAGTAAAGGGACCGAATAATTTTGCACGCCCAATTTTTCAGTTTTTGATTTGTTAAAAAAGTTTGAAATATCCAATAAATTTCGTTCCACTTCATGATTGTGTCCCACTTGTTGTTGATTCTTCACAAACAATTACAGTTTCATATCATAATGTTTGAAGCCTGAAATGTGGCAAAAGGTAGCAAAGTTCAAGGGGGCATATACTGTATATATATACTTTTTTAAATCATTCACAATATGTTGCTACACATTCATTATTAATTGTATGCCTTATATAGACAAAGGTTAATTAGTTTGCTTGATTATTTTTTTTGTCAGTATTAACATTTCAATCCTAAAACAGCTTCCACATATGAAATGTTTAGTTTAGCTACTTGCATCTTATCTCGCACGTTATGACCGTTTACTGAAACGTTGCACTGGAATTCGCTCTCAGCACCTTCAGTAAACATAAAGCTTGCCTACTTTGTTTTAATCAGTAAATATTTTTACATTGGCGAGCAGCGACAGACCGCAGACAGCTCAGATGAGAAGATATTGGTGCTGTGCAGTATCTTTGCTACAATAAAGTAGTGTTAATACTATATTAGGCAATTATTCCACAACATTTCTTATACAGACTACACATCTGAAAAAATACAGAGGTCTGGATTTGAATTATTGACCGTCATTACTTAAACACTTTAAGTAGTTTATTACAATAAAAACAACATTCAATTCTGGACCATTGGCAGTTACACTCTTAAAAATAAAGGTTCTTAAATGGATATTTGGCAGGGTGTAATATCTAAAGAACCTTTCCGTTGCCCAAAATAATTTTTGTGCAAAAATGTTCTTTAGACTATAACATTGTTAGAAAAAAAGGTTCATCCTGGCACCTTTATTTTTTAAGGGTGTACCTCAAACCCTGCACCCCTTTGTTATATTAGTGACCTTTGCTCTAAATCAATGCTATTCATGCATGTAGCAGAAACAATGCAACCTCAGAGTCTGTTTTCAGGCCTTCCTGTTTAGGTCGCTCCAGCGCTAGCAAGCTTTTTTTTTTTTTATATTAACGTGGGTCCTAAAGCTCTGGCCTGATCATAACCCTTCATTTTCTAGTGATATTTCTCTGACCTATTCCCTTTTTGTAATCTGATGTCAATCACAAGACATAAAATCACAAGACATAAAACATTGCGTTGTAACGATATTGTGTTTCAACAGTATATCAAAAAATGGCACCTCTTGTGTTTTCATTCCCGTAGTAGCGCACAAGTGACGATTCTCTGTCAACCAATGAACGTTCTGTAGTGAATCTACCCTTTAGGTACCAGACTACTGTGGTAGTAGGTACACCAATGGAAGGGTCCCACAAAAGTGGGATACAGTTTTTGGATTTTGGTACTATTCACAACTTCTGCCAACCAATATTAATTTTGGCAGCCATTTTTGATTTAGTCTTATTAGTCTTAGTCATATCACATCTAAGTAATTTTGTTCTTAGTCATTACTTTTAGTCAAACTGCCGTTTCCAACATTAATTTAGGTAACTTTCTATATATAGTCTTAAGACAAAAATGATCATGAAAATTTGTATCTATTTTCAATTTCAATTCAATTTCTGAGGTAGAATACATGAAGGATAGATAAAAATTATATAGTTCAAGAATCAAGTATCAAGTAAAACAAACTTTGTTTTTGCTTTTGGCTGTTGTGGAAAAACAGCATTTACTTGAAACTTCTATAAACTTCAAATAAAAGTGCAATAAACACAGATTCCGACAGTCCTGACTCAGGTAACCTAAGATAGCCTACTAAAAACTCTCTTAGCAAATGCCCAGCGAGAAGCTCTTGGGCCAGCGGTTTTAGAAGCTGAAAGGCAGAGAGCCCATGTGCACAAAGCTTTCTCAGCTTATAATGTTACAATTAAAATACAATAAAAATGGAAGAAAAACTGTGATATATTATTTTTAAAATAAAGTTTTGATAATGTATTATTATTACATTAGTGTTAGTATTACTATTATTATACTGAAACGTATCTAAATTCTACTGTAACAGTAATATATTTGTCAAGACAACCCAGACTTTTATTGTGACGTGTTGCCGTGCATACCTTTAAGTTTCTATGTTTATTATGATATGATGGTAATAATAATAATAATAATAATAATAATAATAATAATAATAATAATAATAGATTTTATTTATAATGCACTTTTCATTCCGAAGAATCTCAAAGTGCAACAAAGGGGGAAAAAAATTACAAAAAAATGAATAACAAGTAAAAATATAGAATACTACAAACAATCCACCAACACAAAAAAACAGAACAGAAACATAGCTGATGGTGAACAGATACAGAGCTGATGGTGAACAGAAACAGAGCTGATGGTGAACAGAAACAGAGCTGATGGTGAACAGAAACAGAGCTGATGGTGAACAGATACACAGCTGATGGTGAACAGAAACAGAGCTGATGGTGAACAGAAACAGAGCTGATGGTGAACAGATACAGAGCTGATGGTGAACAGATACAGAGCTGATGGTGAACAGATACAGAGCTGATGGTGAACAGATACAGAGCTGATGGTGAACAGAAACAGAGCTGATGGTGAACAGAAACAGAGCTGATGGTGAACAGATACAGAGCTGATGGTGAACAGATACAGAGCTGATGGTGAACAGAAACAGAGCTGATGGTGAACAGAAACAGAGCTGATGGTGAACAGAAACAGAGCTGATGGTGAACAGAAACAGAGCTGATGGTGAACAGAAACAGAGCTGATGGTGAACAGAAACAGAGCTGATGGTGAACAGAAACAGAGCTGATGGTGAACAGAAACAGAGCTGATGGTGAACAGAAACAGAGCTGATGGTGAACAGAAACAGAGCTGATGGTGAACAGAAACAGAGCTGATGGTGAACAGAAAACAGAGCTGATGGTGAACAGAAACAGAGCTGATGGTGAACAGAAACAGAGCTGATGGTGAACAGAAACAGAGCTGATGGTGAACAGAAAACAGAGCTGATGGTGAACAGAAACAGAGCTGATGGTGAACAGAAAACAGAGCTGATGGTGGAAGTCTCTGTTAGCTCCGCAGCACACTGTGGTCCACTCCATGTTTTAAATTTCTCCCAGCGGCAGTGTCCTGATGATGTCGTCGAGGCATGACAGCTGAAGACCAGATGATGGGTCTTCATGGCGATTCAAACGATGGGATCGCTGCAGCACCATGCAGGAGGCAGAATATTTTTTCGAGCACTTCTGTGGACACACCGGGGTCGGCGCAGAAGTCCTAGCCGCTCCACGGCCGCAATGCAGGACAGAACAGCGGCGCAGCCGAGAAGCGGAAACATCCCAACATCATGCCGGACGCTGATGACGATGGCCCGGATGACGCTAGCCCGGTGCAAACTTCAGCCACCATGCAGCCTGAGGGAGACGACCAGTGAGCAGCCGCGGCGAGCAACATCAAATGTCCCCCAAACCAGAACCAACCGCAGCAATTCAAACATAAACATTAGAGAAGCGGTGGAAAACGGCGAAACGACAAACAACGTCCTCTCAGTGGCTGACAGCAGTCAGCAACAGCCCCAATTGTAGCTCTAGACTAGTCACAAACATAAGGAAATAAAATAAAATCTAAATCTAATAGTACATGAACATGATTTGTGGGTGGAGAAGCGGCGAACAGACAACGCCAGCGTCCTCTCCCCCACGTAGTTTTTGTCAAACTAAAAGGTAAAATACTCAAAGCGGTGGAGATGACGGACATGCGTTCATATTCTCGTATGAGATGGAAACACGGCACACGACCGTCACACGCAATTCTCTCTCTTTCTATGTGTGTGTGTCGTAAATAAACTGCGGTTCGTGCCTTTCATTCAAACAGAGACACGCAGGAATCATATTTGTGCTGTCTACTATGCACACTAGTCTCACCAGACGTGTTCTCATGAACCAAAAATAGCTTGAGTTTTGGTAGCCTAGACTACCCGTACCTGTGACGTCAGCTACCGCTGCGGCTTCCTGAGGGATGGACACACATTTTTGAAAGACAGCATAGGAAGAGATAATGCATTTTTAATGTCCGATATTCCTCAAATATATTTCTAGTCCAGTCTTGTCTCGTTAACAAAGATACGGCATACATTTCATCATAGTTTTTATCATCAGATACTAGTTAAGCTTGTCAGTGTCTCATTTTAGTCATAGAAAAAGTGGGCGTTGACAATTTATTTTTTTTTTGTCATTGTCTTCGTTAACGAAATTAACACTGCTGACATCCAAAATGGAAATAATTGCATACCAGACTGTACTGTACAGTACTGTACTGCTCGATAGAAAGGAGCCATAACTCGTTCTCCTCCCCCCATCATGAGTGCATACGCCCCCTACTGCTGATTGGCTACAAATGTGTTATGGTGCTCTGTCCGATCCACTTTCAACAGCATTTTTCAGAATTTGCTCAATGTAACTTTAACTCAGAACCTCCAGACAGCATTGATTGTTAACGTGAAGACAATAAATGTAGCAGTTTGTTTCTTTTGGCCCTTGCTTTTTTAATAGCAGATAAATATGCCAAATGGATTAACATATAAGAGCATACATTTAATCACCATGCTTAGCAAAACTGTAAGGTCTTTGTCTACTCTTTTGATAGTGATATACTTTAGATGTTACTAGCGGAGCTGTAAGTGCCTTGTTATTGAGATTCATGGTGCTGATGTCAGCTGTTCTGGAAGTATTCATAATTTTTTTCTCTCTCTCATATTCCAAGCCAATTCAAGAGTACTCTGATAAATCAAAATTTAAATTTAAATCTATGCCATTTAAATGCCTGTGCAAGCGCAGTGGTTTTTTTATTGTTATTATTATTATGAAGAAAACTTGCTTTTAACAGAGGAGGGATTTTTCACTGGGCTTGTGTGACATCAGAATTATGGAGTTCCCACAGTGGACTAGCCTGACACACCCCCTCTTTTTTATTTTTGTAGTGGTTGTATCAACACGTACATGGATGGATAAACTGAAGATTTAAACATCAGACACAGAAAAAAAAAAAAACAGAGTCAGAGACCAATGCCACATACCTGCTTTTAGCTGCAGTAAAGATACACACACACACACACACACACACACACACACACACACACACACACACACACACACACACACACACACACACACACACACACACACACACACACACACACACACACACACACACACATATATATATAAAACAATTATCTAATCAACCAATCACATGGCAGTTGCTTCAATGCATTTAGGTGTGTGGTCCTGGTCAAGACAATCTCCTGAACTCCAAACTGAATGTCAGAATGGGAAAGAAAGGTGATTTAAGCAATTTTGAGCGTGGCATGTTTGTTGGTGCCAGACCGGCCGGTCTGAGTATTTCACAATCTGCTCAGTTACTGGGATTTTCACGCACAACCATTTCTAGGGTTTACAAAAAATGGTGTGAAAAGGGAAAAACATCCAGTATGCGGCAGTCCTGTGGGCGAAAAAGCCTTGTTGATGCTAGAAGTCAGAGGAAAACGGGCTGACTGATTCAAGCTGATAGAAGAGCATCTTTGACTGAAATAACCACTCGTTACAACCGAGGTATGCAGCAAAGCATTTGTGAAGCCACAACAGGCACAACCTTGAGGCGGCTGGGCTACAACAACAGAAGACCCTACCGGATACCACTCATCTTCCACTAGAAATAGGAAAAAGAGGCTACAATTTGCATGAGCCAACCAGTCAGAATTTGGCGTAAATAGAATGAGAACATGGATCCATCATGCCTTGTTACCACTGTGCAGGCTGGTGGTGGTGGTGTAATGGTGTGGGGGATGTTTTCTTGGCACACTTAGGCACCTTAGGGTCAGTTGGGCAACATTTAATCAATACATCTCCATCTCCAATTTAATTCAATAAATCTTCATCAACTGCAAGATGCTATCCTATCAATATGGGCCAACATTTCTAAAGAATGCTTTCAGCACCTTGTTGAATCAATGCCAAAGGCATTGAGGCGAAAGGGGGTCAAACACAGTATTAGTATGGTGTTCCTAATAATCCTTTAGGTGAGTGTGTGTGTATATATATATACAATATATATATAATAGCACATATTTTTTTTTTCTTCTGCTTAAGCTAATTATTGATTTATGTTTTCTGAAACAGACCCTTTTTACCACTGTTGCCGATCTAATTAAAGAAAAGGCTTGCTGGCCATATCACAATATGCGGTTCGCTTCATGATTTCTTTTCTAATTACTGTTTTGGTAATGGGGATATCAGAATCCACCCCTCCCCCTTACACAACTCTCTTCTGTGTGATGAGGATGAGGATGAAGGGAAGGAGATTAATTTTCTCGTGTCCATGGTCTGGCAGCTGTGCCCTTCCTGTTGTGCAATTGTAAGAAAGGAAACCTTGTGTGGAGGAATTAAACATGGCTAAAATTAGGATTAGACATGCAACAGCAGGAGACGAAACTTGGTTTTGGCATTTGTATTTGATGTAAATCCGATCAAAGCCTTCAACAGTATATCTCCTTTGACCGTCGAAGCAAAATGATCTCACACTTCTTTCAGTTCACTGTGCAGTGTGTAATATTTATGAGGATCTATTGACAGAAATGAAATATAATATACATAACTATGTTTTCAGTGTTGTATAAAGAGCTTAGATATCAAAGAGTTATGTTTATAAACGATTTCTATCTTTATACACCGAGTGTCCCCTTAGAGTGAAGTCACCATTTTGCACCGCCATGTTTCTACAGTAGCCTTAAAGAGACAAACTGCTCAACAGGGTGCTCTTAAAAATCAGATTATCCAACAAAAATATTTACTGCAGATTTCAGCTGAAATTAACATCCACTGTCATTCCCTTTCACACACAAAAAAATAAAAAATAAAAATAAAAAAGGTTTACAGGTCAGATAATCAATTATTAGACACTGATATTTTTGCTGAATGTAGCTCAGATTGAAAGCATTGAACAACATGAAAAAGCAACATAGGCCTGATGTCGACAAAAATTATTGCAAAAGGCAAATTTTTCTATTGAGACTAACTTCTAATTTGCAAATTTAAAATATGTGACCCCTGACCACAAAACCAGTCATATGGGTCAATTTTTATTGAGATTTATACATCAGCTGAAATAAGCTTTCCATTGTCCGAAAAACTATACAAAAATGATTTTTAATTTTGGTAGGGAATTTACAAAATATGGGACAAAATATTATCAGGAAAAATTACCTTTACTTAATATCCTAATCCTAATCGATCATTTTGACCCGTGCAATGTATTGCTGGCTATTGCCACAAATAAACCCATGCGACTTATGGCTGGTTTTGTGGTTCAGGGTCACATATTTTCTTAGCCTCTTCACCACCATGTTAACTTGAGTTACCGTAAATCTTAAACTTAAAGTTTTCATGGATTTATTTACACATACAGAATGACAGTCCAGGGTTGGTTGTAAATATGACTTTTATACTGGTGTAAATAGTTAATGCCCTGTACTGTTGAGATGACCTTATAAAGCTAGTGTTGTTTTTATTTGGGCTTTTTACGCATAGTAAAATCTGTCATAGCTTAGAACCCTGTTCTTGAAATGTACATGGAAAAGGAAAGCCTTGTTAGAATCCACTCGTTATCCACATCTTTTAGCCACGACTTATTTTTAATACAGGTCACTGATCTGAGGTAATTAATTGTACTTTTATTTATTTATTTATTTATTTATTTATTTATTTATTTATTTATTTATTTATTTATTTATTTATTTATTTATTTATTTATTTATTTATTTATTTATTATATTTTTTGTATTGTTTGTTTGTGAGGACAACATTTATACTTTGTTTTGAAGGACAATATTATTTATGACAACGTCAACTTTGATAAATACTGCTCTTTGTGTTATTTATTATGCTAGAATTAGTGTAATGCTAACTGCTAAAGCTACCATAGTTATTTTTTAAAGCCTCCAGCACACTATATTTTAAACAGCTGATAAATGAATTTGTATTGACCGATTGTTAATCTGCTACTTTGGATAGCAGAATAACTAATATCATTTTGAATCTGGTTTTGTTTGTGCTTTATGGTTAATGAAACAAATTCTACAACATATATTTCTCATGGGTGGAGTGTTTTAGCATGCTCTGGCTGAAACTGTGTTATAGGCTCTATCTTTACCTACCGGTCGTGACAGGATGAATCTGGCTGCCGGGCGAACAGGCATCAGAGAGCCGTGGAGCTTGAATGCGCGCAGTACAGACCTGCAATATGATTAAACCTGAGCAGGCCATAGGGAGCATGCCTGTAATCACATTATATCTACCTATCATAGCTCGACGGCTGTCTTTCAAATCTCCAATTATACTCGGCTTGAAATTGTTTTCCCCTATCCCTCTATATCCTTTTCTTTTTCTCTGTCACTCCTTCACTTGTTCTCTCACATCATCTGTGCCACTCTTATACCCACGAGGCACCTGCGAAAAACATAATTACATTTCTTTCTTTTCTTTTCCTGCTTGCAGGTTATTATAAAAAAAAGCTTAAAAAGTGTGACATGACTTTGATGAAAGGCCATTTTGTGTAGGCGATATTAGTATTAACATACAATTGTAAAATAGTGTGCATGGTATTTGATATTTGGATTTATTTGGCTACATTCATGCCGCAAGCCAGAAAGCCCAAATTAAATTTTGTACTCAAATCTGATTTTTAGTAAGGTTATTCAAAATGACCTTTTAAATGTAGCCTCTGGTCTAAACAGTCTAACTGATCGGCATATATGAAACATCCTACCATGGCACATTCATCACAAACAAATATTCATGTTATATTTTATCACCACTGATAAGAAAAAAAAAAAAAAAAATATATATATATATATATATATATATATAGTTTTATATATATATACGTGACTTGCCCTGTTAGCAGCTCCTCCCCTTTTTTGAAACAGCCAATAGTGTTTCGTTAATAAGATCACAGTTTGAGAGCAGACCTTTCTGTTTGGTAAAGCCAATTTCCTCTAATGCTGCGTTCACACCGCACGCGAATGACGCGATTCGCGCGAGTGATTTACATGTTAAGTCAATGCAGAGACGCGAATAGGCATTCTGCGGCGCGATTCGCGCGAATGAGGCGGCGCGAATGGCGCGATTCGCGCGAATGAAGCGGCAATGATCACGCGAATTGAGCGTTTTGAACGCGTGATTCGCGCGAACCGCGCGAAACACGCGAATCGCTCAAGTTGAAAAATCTGAACTTTGGCGGATATTCGCGCCGCGTTAACCAATGAGGAGCCTGCTACTGCTGTCACGTGGTGGAGTGACGGATGGGAAACCCATAGGGGAACCCCGAGGCCAGAGTAATTTAAAAATACTACTCTATTGTGTCACAAAATGTACTTTTAATAGTTTTTCAGGCGAGAATGTAGTTGTTTAAAGCTCAAATATGTGATTTATTTATTAAGAGAGCTCCTATTTGAAAATTTGATCTGGTGTTTTCGGAGGTGTGAGACCCAGGCGATCACCGGAGCTCAGCGCTCATCAACCCCGGTGAGAGCAGCCTTAACTCGGATAGTCTTTCTGCCGACTGCCGCTGCCTGGCAGAACCCCCTCCCATCACGCGAATTCGCGTCTGTTGTGTAGTGAATGTCACACGCGAATGAGCACTTTTTGTATAAAAAAAAAACACAGATTTGAGTTAAACAACAATATTATCGCCTGAAAAAGTCTTCAAACTACGTTTTGTCACACATTAACAGTAGTATTTTTTACAGAAAAGAAGTCAAGTGACCCAGTCAAAATGACTAGCAGAAACCCCTCCCATGACGCGAATTCGTGTCTGTTGTGTAGGGAATGTCACACGCGAATGAAGCGAATTTGACGCGCGAATGAAGCGAATGGATTCAAAATGTTCACGCGTCCAACTTCGCGCGAATAGCGCGATTTATTCGCGTCATTCGCGTGCGGTGTGAACGCAGCATAACAGTGTTTATCATCATAATCTCCTCCATATCGCTTTGAAATGCAGCATTCTGTGCAGAATTCAAATGGGTCGATATGTTTGTTGTCTGCGCCGACTCGTGCATATGATGCTCTTGTGTCTGTAGTCTAAATTTAGACCAGAGGCATTGGTGTTTGTGCGCTGCTGCGGTGCTTGAAACTAACGTGAAAACAGACTTAATTCGCCTCAAATGAAAGCATATTTACACTGAATCGTTTCATATTGCATATATAGTGTGTGCTATTTGCCTTTCACCATGTAGAAATTAGTAAATGTGTGTTAACAACTGACAGCGTTCAGCTGCAGCTTCAGCAGCGTAAGGGGCAGGCTTTAGATTCTAGAGAACATTTTGATTGGACAGAAGATTTGACGAGAAGTAGTCTGCGATGATGTCACCAAAATCTGAGATTCGTTTTAACGGAAGTGAGAGACTGTACATTTTGAATGTTTATATCTCCTAAATGCAAATTTTGTCATCATTTTGGAACATATCAGCTTATTCATAACTTTAAGGCTAACACAGTCATACTAAAAGCTAAACAACTTAAAATTGTGATTTCAGTGGGCCTTTAAAATATATAATTTTGTACTTTTACTACCAACTACCAGTGATGTAAGTGTATAGGTTGATTGGCTGAACACATGCAATGCGAAACACTGTCACTTGCCATTTTTACAAAGCCATGTAAGCGCAGACTCCACATACTAATTTTGATAGAAATTATTTGATAGCAATGCAAGCAGGAAAATGACCCTGTAGGGTTCTCTGGGAGCCACCCTGGTGGCTAGTTACTATAACTGAGTTCCTAAGACTACCTACCGTGAAAGCCCCTTATTTGGGCCATATTGGAATTAAAAATGCGTGACGATGAAAATCATCTGCAGTGTCAATTTTCCACAAAGCGTTTTTTTGAAAGATGTTGTTTGTTGCATACCCCATTTCAAAATATCTGGGGCGTTCTTATGTGGTTTTTGATTAGGCATAACAACCAGCCAAATGTGTCTAGAAAGTGTAATAATAAAAATTATTTCGCCATGAATGGGAACTGAGACAGATGTCAGTGCATGTTGAAGACACTTTAACATTGATTTCTGAAGCCTGGAAGCCATACGGGGTCGTACTTAAAAGCATGTCACATGCATTACATTCTCTCTATTAAAATCTTAGATCTGACAGCATCTATCTCCACCATCGTGCAGTTTGGTGAGTGATGGTGGTGGCCTTTCATTTCAACATGAATGTAGATGTCCACCTATTCATCTCCTGCAAGGCTTCAGCAATCATGCCATTTTCCAGTGTATTAGTATGCATGTGCGTACATGCAAAGACCAAGCACTCCATCTTGTGTGGACCTAGCTGATATTTTCACTCTTATACATACATTCCCTCTTTCCTGCCTTCAATGGCAATTTTCCATCTTAAAAGCTTCAGTCTTTCTCTAAAAAGAAGTGCACTGAATACAGTATGCCATGTTTCTCGTAAAAAAAAGGAGGGGGGGGGGGGCAGTCTACCGTTATTGTCATTATATGTTCTCCCCTTGAATTTGCTTCACTCTGCCAGATAGAACAGCATTTATTGAGTTTGTGAGAGTCGGATGGATGGATGGTGGAAAGTGGCAGGACTGCTTAACTCTTTCCCCACCAGCTGTTTTTGATAATTTTCACAAAACTGGCATGGCCCAGGGGATATTTTGGTGTATTAATATCTGAACATGTTATATATAAATATGCTCTTTTTAAAATGAAATTCAATTCCACCTAAGCCAAACCTAGAGACCAGAATAGAGACCGTCATGACTTCTTTGGACTTGGATCACTGAGGACACCCTAACAACCACAGAGTAGACACCCTAGTTTTGTGGGGGTGCTCTTTGCACGGCTCAGTTGCAGAGTTACGCTAGCTTCTATCGGGCATTGTGATTGTTTAAATGTATGAAGGAGAGGAGAGAAGGTGCAACAATGTCAGTTGAAGGAAACAGGAAAACAACAGTGGCCTCTGTTGGTCTGAAGCTATTCATATGTGTGATAAGCAAGTATCTGTGCATTTCTAAAATTATGTTTGCTGAAGAAGGTCGCATGGGGGAAGGTTTCACAAAAAAACACACACCATTAACTGTGAAAGAACAACTGCCAGAAGACATCACCAGTATTTTGCTTTCAGTAGGTCTGAAATAATTGGACAGAGTGAGTTTTTCTTCAGGCAGCCCTTCTAACAAAAAGATTGTTGATGTCCATACCTCTCGGTTGACGCCCTTCTCAGTTTCAACAACGAAGGATCCCATCACGGATTTGTTATTCATTTTTCTTTATTAACCCCACATCAAGTATTTGAGGTCAATTTGGCATTGCTTTTGGACAATCATTCTAAGCGGCCATCCATCAGAGTGATTTACTGATGCGTCTCTCTTGTGCTTTTAATTTGGGAACATGCCTGCCCTCTCTGCTTTATGTAATTGAGTTTAGTGAAACAGCCCTGTCCGCTTAACCTCACTGCAACCATTGAACAATTATTTTTGATGTTGTAGCCTATGGCATTCCTACTGTATGGGTCTCCAACAGTTCTTTATTATTTGTTTAAGTTAAATCTTAAACTTGGAGTAAATTAGAGTTGATTTATTGCAGAAATCTGTTGATTTGTTAAAAATGCTCATTCCATACTAGAACGGATCCATACCACGGATAATTACATTTATTTCCAATGCGATTTTGGCTGGTGTGTCCTGGTTAAATTGCCTAGAAATCTAGACGCACCCTAGCGCCAGCAAATTTAATCTGCCCGCAAGTGTCGTCTAGGAACTCTCAATACCCTCCTGAGCTGTATTCCCCTAACTCTTGCCGGACCAACCACATCGTGTATAGAGTCGGTGGGCGGGGCCATAGTGACGACGGCCGAGTTGCGTTTGCGTGCTTCTAGTAAATACAGAAACTGGCGAACGGCGGCGGTCTTTCAAATCAGCTTTGACCGCGACTCTGGAAGACTTGGAGTTAAGCTTTTCTCTGAGAAAAGGACAAAGAACGGCACTGAAGTCATTCTTAAAAAGGGAAGATGTGTTCAGAGTTTTGCTGACCGGATACGGCGAATGTTTAATCTATCAACACGCTCTGTTTCACCTTCGTTGCTCTTGGTGTAGCGTTATCCTATCGTGTGCAGAGGGAGTTTGAAAGACAACCGTTTATCCCGCCCCTCGGATTGCGCCCTGTCTATGGTGAGTTTCCAGACCAAACATCTTGATGTGGGTCTGGCTTGTCAGGCTACTGGTTCAACATAATCGTCTTGGGTTCTAATTAATATCTATTGTTTTAAAAATAGATTGTGGCTTTGTGGATCTTTACAGTAAACTTTCATATTCTGTATTGACAGACATACTATGTCAAGGCAGCCGTTTAAAATGAACTGATGAACAGCACATCTTGTCCTTCATCACCTGTGATTTTCCCTCTCATTGGGGTTAATGAGCAGCTTGCTGTTGTAAAGGGGGTCAGCCTGGGCGCCCTCTGTAGTATCGGCAGTATCAGTGATTCATGCAACATTGAGTATCAGGGAGAGTTTCTCAGCTCTGCAGTTCCCTGGGTTATTTTGCAACCAAGCAATATTTAAATCCCCAATCGATAGCAGTTAAGACTTTCCGCCCTAATTACCGGCATTTATTTCCATCTCTCTATATCTGGGGAATGGCATTTCTTTTGAGCATTATAGACTTTTAAGACACATAAAAAAAATATATATATATATATATATTTAGGATCATTTGACTTTTATTTACTTATTTATTTTGCTTTGTTAAAAAAGATGTTTTATGTTTGACAAATACATTTTAATGCTCACTGAGAGTCCGCCAACAGGCCTAAACGCATCTAGGGTTATGTATGCAACTCTGGCTCCCTGAGAAGGCTCAGTTGTTGATGCTATGGGAGCACATCAATACAGAACAAAGCGTCTGAGCCACCTCTAACTTCATGCCAAATTTCATTGGCCAACACAGTGTGATGATGTTACATGGAGCGCCCGAGAGTATAAAAAGGAAAATGTGCATGCATGCCCAAAGCATGGCAACTTTTTAGGAAGCCGGGGGTTACATACATAACCCTAGACATTCCCTTTCAAGGGAATTCTAAGTCTTGTCAGTTGTTGACGCTATGGGGATATTAATACCCACTATGCAATGCTGACCCATGCCTGCTTGTTTGATTGGAAAAGCTGTCACACAAGCACAGTCCTGGTGGGCCTAGGCATTGGAGGGCTCAAAACACACTGCATTTTAACTTAGGGGTACAACAACTGGGGCAGTATGAGCTCGATCTCACAAAAATGCGTATAAATAGTACGAGTGTGCAATCTCATGGAATGTATATGGCGAAATGAGTTTTTGCGTGCATATGGTACACGGTTTTTCAGGTGCATAGGATACGCACTTTATGGCATATTATACGTACGAACCCCCCCACCCCATCACTGTAATCCTACCAAAGAGCGTATTATATGCACGCGAAAAACTGCGTAGCATTTGCACGCCAAAACTCATTTCACACTCGTACATTTGATACGCATTACCATGAGATCGTGTTGGGCAGTACATATTTGTATATTTTGAACTTAATGTACATATAACTTTATAGGAGTAAAAAAAAAAAGTACAAATATGTCCTTTTAAGGGTAATGCCCCAGAGACAAGCTGTTGCAACCCTAAAGGTACCATTTTTTACACCTTTTTCCTATGTACAGATCCCGCTTCAGAGCACCATATGCATTAGCAACCAAGCAGGTACCTCCCAGGAGATGACCCTACTGCTCTCAACTAGCTCAGTACTACAGGTGTTGAGAAGAACCCTAAGCTCCACGCTCAACCGTTTCTGAAACAGGGACTTCTACACTAGACCAGTCCGAGCCCAGCAACTAGACAACACAAAGCCCATAAGAGCAGAGCTAACAGGGGAGGCCATAGACTTAGCCTTAGCTATGCCCATATCACCACATGCAAGCAGCCCATCTTATTTATTTCTCAGGCAAGATGAAATACTGAATTGCTGGCAGAAACCTTACAATTTGCAGACCTAAGCACAAGCCTATAGAGAAGCGTACTGAAGGGAGCATGGAGAGGGAGAATCCCCAACTTCCAGACTAATGACCTGGGGAGGCAACACATAATAGGTCACAGTTTTTACCACGATTCAGTCATTCCAACTTTCAAACCCCTGCTCAGAACTTTGAGTAACTTGCTAGGATGGGGCAAATCCTTACATTAACATAATGCTTTTTTAAAGATTGTTTCATAACTTCTGGCACAGCAAGAGCTGTGGAACTGGTCAAAAAAGCAAGGGAGACCCCTTTATGCTCCTCAGCTAGCTCCGTCTCATATCCCCATGATCACAAATGCCACGCTGCCTCAGCAGTCGCAGGGCCGGAACTGTGGGGCTCAGAGGCTTGACTCCCATCACTCGGAAAAGAGACAAGCGGGAGCGGAGCTTTCTCAGAGAGAGTGTCCGCATTCAGCTCTTCTCTGATCCTTAAAGGGTTAGTTCACTCAACAAAAAAATAATAATAATTATGTCATTAATTACTTACCCTCATGTCGTTCGACACCCCTAAGACCTCCATTAATCTTCGGAACACAAATGAAGATTATTTTTGTTGAATTCCAATGATTCAGACAGGCCTTCACTTACACCAATGTCATTTCCTCTCTCAAGACCCATACAAGGCACTAAAGACGTTGTTACATAGCCCATCTTACTACAGTGATTCTACCATAATTTTATGAAGCAACGAGGATAGTTTTTGTGTGCAAAAAAACAACAACAACTAAATAATGACTTATATAGCGATAGGCCGATTTCAAAACAAAATGTTTTGAAACTGTTATGAATCAGCATATCAATTCATGATTCGGAATCGTGAATTGATACGCTGATTCATAACCGTTCAAATCGTTCAAATATATATATATTGGCCCATCACTATATAAATTACAAAAAAACAAACAATTTTTTGCAAACTATTCTCGTTGCTTCATAAAATGATTGTAGAGTCGCTGTAGTGAGATGAGCTTTGGGAGTAAAAAATATGAGAGTATAAAATACAAACATACTAAACCCGTATTAAAAAAAGAGAAAGAAAGAAAGAAAGAAAGAAAGAAAGAAAGAAAGAAAGAAAGAAAGAAAGAAAGAAAGAAAGAAAGAAAGAAAGAAAGAAAGAAAGAAAAAGCTGCGTCATATTTTGCCCTAAAACCGAAAGGGGAAACCTACAACCGCGTCATATTTTCGTGTGTGTGTGTGTGTGTGTGTGTGTGTGCGTGTGTGTGCGTGTGCGTGTGCGTGCGTGCATTTGTGTGTGAAAAAAGACAACAAAAAACATTAAAATATTGCGCATTATTGTAAAATGTTACCATTGCCTTTTTTTTTTTTTATTCAAAAAGCTTTTCATTGGACTATTTTGTGAATAACCCCCATTGTGAGTGTATGCAAGTCTCTTCCACTGTCTGTATTATATTTTCAAGCACTGCATTATGCCATCAGAAGTGGTTGGCTGTAGATTTGTGCCTTCCTGTGTTTAAATCAGCACGCTTCATGCATTCATCCTCACCCTGTGTAGTAAAAAGTAATTGCCTTTCTTCTGGGTCCCCGTGACATGAATAGACACACACAGACATTTTAATGTTTTTTATATGGTACAAACTGTATTATATCCCCTTTCACTAACATATCACACAAACATGTCTGCATTTTAACATTTTTTTATATTAATAATAAAATAAAATAAAATAAAATAAAAACTGTTTAAAACTTTTTTTTTTTGTTCTTTTTTTTGGATAGTAAGGAATATAAACCTGAATACACACCACTTTGAGTCCTCATAATTTAGGTCAAACCAGTGGACACACACACACACACACACACACACACACACATACACACACACACACACACACACGTTTGTTTGTTTTTTAATTGTTGGGACGTTCCATTGGCGTAATGGTTTTTATACTGTACAAACCGTATTTTCTATCCCCTTACACTGCCCCTACCCCTAAACCCACCCATCACAGGAAACATTCTGCGTTTTTACTTAAAAAAAAAAAAAAAAAAACATCATTATTTATGATTTATGAGCATTTGAAAAGTGGGGACATGGTCAATGTCCTCATATTTCACCCTCTCCTTGTAATACCAATGTCATACCCATGCCATTATACACATTTGTGTCCTCAAATTTCATAAAAACATGCCCCCCCCCCCCCCCCCCCCCACACACACACACACACACACACGGAGAGAGAGAGAGAGAGAGAGAGAGAGAGAGAGAGAGAGAGAGAGAGAGAAAGAGAGAGAGAGAGAGAGAGAGAGAGAGAGAGAGAGAGAGAGAGAGAGAGAGAGAAGCAGAGGCAGCAGTAGCCCACCAAGCCCCCTCATCACATGTAATTACATGACAGCCGCGCTGGGGTGTTTTTGATAGCAGGCTTTGATGTGTGCTGGATCAATGCTCAGCGTCTCTTCTTAAGCACACACTTAATGCAGTCGCATTTGCTTGCGCCAAGCCTTTCTACCAACAGACTCACAAGAACCCAAGGCAGAGACTCACCAAACGATATCTAATGAGCACTAGAAAAAATATGTTTGAGATTTTCCACAGACGCCTAAAAAACAGCAGGTGAGCGGAGATGTCATCGTCAGTGTAGGTAGAGGTGAAGAATGCAATCATACATAACCTGCTTTCATCTCCTGTTCAACTTCAGCTAAAGTACAACGCGGCTTCAGAAATAGGACACATTCCTGGATCAACTTCCTTGAAATTCTGTTTGTGTCAGGGTCCTGCCCTGCTAGTCTTGTCTGCTTTGTCTTTGTTTAATGTTTCTTTGTTTGTCTTATGCCTGAGCACATTCTTTGTTTTGTGCTGCTCTCATCCCACCTCTTCGTTCAAAGGTACAAAGGTACATGATTTCAGTCGTCGGAGGCAGTGTAACGGTACATGTAAAATACAATTCTACTTAGCATTTTTACATTTATTCCCATTGAAGTTAGTTAAACAAAAAAACAAAAAAACAGTCCCAGTTCACAGTCCTGTAGCTCGTCCGGGGTCGACATTTCATTCAGTAGCATTAGATAGTTTTGAGTTGTATTATGTTTAACTCCGCACTAGGTAACGTTTCAACCTTCATAATATATTTTCAAGACTCTTGTGATGATACATCGACTTACAATAGGTTGAATGACACGTCTGCCATAGCCTGACGGGGTCTGTTTCGTTTTTAATCGTACTTTTAAACTTCGGGTTTCGGGTAGTAACCCAAGAACAAAAAGAACTACAAAATTCACCTGCTTTACGGCATATACGTCACTTCCACCGCCACCCCCACTTCCTTAAATTCGGACGTGCGAGCCGAACTGTCGTTTATTTTTCGGATGTTATAGTCATGTCCGAAGCAGCACAGAAAAATAAGAAAGCAAAGGTTTTGTTGGAGGAAAGCAATAAGAGGAAACAAAAAAGTGATCGGATTAACGGCAGGACGAGGATCAACATTGGACCAGCACTTGCTCGTTGGCGTGCCCGACCGATGCTGACTTGAATGTCAAGCTTGCTATGGTTATTATTACCTACCACTCAAACATTGAATTGAACTATCATAGATTCTGTAAAACGGTAACCAATAGACTAGGCCACTATAAAGACGCTGGCTTGTAAATGTGAGCATCGCGATCATTTGGCGTTTGAAGTAAATAAAACCCATGAAATTATATTCGTATGACATGCTGAAACATATGCCACTGTACCGGGGATGAAGACATTTCAAACGCGACGCAAGCAGAACTGCATGTGAAGAGTGTTCAGGGTAACTGTTAGTGATGCGTGGGTCGGCTTTTTTTCCAATCCGCAAATCCCGCTTTTATGAAATTATTTGGCCCGCCCCACACCACTGTATATATTTTTACAACCCGCCCCGCACCGCACCCGCGACCATTAAATAGACATACGGGCATACTCATCACTAGTTCAGGGCTATCATGGTTGTCATGTCAACAAATGCACGCGCACATCCCCTGATGTAGGATGACAGAGTTTACGACAGTAGTAGAGGACAATATTTTTTCCCAACTGTAGAGTCCCCGAGAGAAAAGGTTACCTAGTGCTGTTTTAATGTTGATGATCATGTTATTTTACATTTGCATCTGCTTACATATGCTTGTTTTACTGGTTCTTCCTCGCGTGTGTTTTGATCAGGTGATACTGCACTCATTCAGAAGATGCAAGAAGCGTTTTGTCACAAATAACAGAAAATTCGGTTTGGTGGAAAATAGTTAATAATTAGTTAATAAATGTTAAAATAATAAATACTTTAAAAGTATGTTTCATTGTCAGTTTATGTTAACTAATGGAGCCTTAGTGTAAAGTGTGATTGAACAATAAAGAATTTTTAAACAATATCTTTCTAGGGCATGTTGTAGTCCAGATTAAAATGTGCAAATATTTAAAATGTTGAAAAACTATAGTATTTGGTGATGTGATAAGCACCATTGTGATAACATAATAACAATATCGTGCATGGTCATTAATGTGATATGTCATGTACTGTAAACCGACGCATCAAGATGTTTTGAGGCTCTAGGTTTGAATCTGTGCATGGCTTGCATGAATGAGATTTATGAGCTACTGCGTGGATGGCTGTATTTCAGCAAATAAAATCATAATTGTCTCTATAAATTGACAGTATAGATGAACATTCAACTTAGCTGTACAAAAAGAGCAGCATGAACATTCTGCTTAACATCTCCTTTGTTTTTCTTTGGAGAAAATTAGTTAGCAGGATTTAGAAAGACACAAGGATTGGTTTGAGTAAAAAATATTTGTGGTGAGTAAGTTTTGACTATGCCAAACAGGCTTTCATTACTGGATGGAAAGGTTGGTTTGTACAGTACATCTGTGGCTTTGAAAGGAAAGGTTGTTGGGTGGCATTAATGTCTCATATGGCTGAAACATTGAATGAAAGCAGAAACAAGGATTAGAGGTTTTGTTGCTTACTGTACATGTGCGCATATTTCATTTAGATGAATGAACCCCTCTCAGAAAGTAATATGCAGCCAGCAAACTCATTTAGAAGCAAAACAACAAAACAAAAAACACTTTCAGTGCAACTGTGGTAGAAAATCACTGACAGTTTCACATTCAACAAAATCCAAAGATACACCCTATTTGCACACATATACACTAAATTAAATACAAAGAATTTTATCCGGATGTGATTGATGACAAAATGTCTGGGATCAGTTACACTGTGAATCAGATCACCCAAGCAGGGAACTGTTAGCCTCGATTTTATGCTTTATGGGATTTTTTCTGACCTATTCTAGTGAATCATTTGTGGCAACAAGATTTAATAGAAGGAGACGTGAAGACTTTAAAATGTGTTTCCAGTGTACAGTTGTAGAGTGTACATTCTGACCCCCAGTGAATTAAAACGTCGTGTTCCATCAGCAAGCTTCGAGGAAAATAGATGGCTTGTTTTGTCATACAATCTGTTGGTGTCACAATTGGCTGATTCCCCTTTGCGTTTTGTAAACCTGCTTGCGGTACAAGGGTCTTTTAGAGCATCAGTGATAGCTAGCCCACACACTAACTCAGTAATCGGGTTGTCACGATACCAAAAGTTCAGTTGTCGATATGAATACTATTGAAATGGAAACTCCTTCATTTAATTATAAGTTAAATATTCATTTGAATATTGACAAATTAAATTGAAACAATGGCATGCCAACTTCAAGTATTCAGCAAACGTTGTTTCAAGCGGTCCATGTAATTATTCATAAACAGTAAAACAAATAAATAAAAATACTAGAATCTAGATTAGAATCAAGAACTTCTGACAAGGTTAACAAAGGACCATTAGGGAACTAGACCATTAGGGATTACAAGCAACGTTTGTAAGTCTATGCCTTTATTCACTTAAAAAAAATCTTGGCATTAACACTATATTGTGAGATCTATATCAATGAATAAACCATTGAATAGATTTCTGGACATCTTAATACATTTTTTTTGTGCAATTGTTATTGTACATACATTACATCTGCTATAACATTGTATTGGCAATGCTACCCCCCCCCCCCATAAACAAACCTGTCCCACTCACTTTTTACACAGTTATGCCACTGACAAGATATAAAACATTCCAGTGACAAGCAACTTGTCTGTCCACATCAGACACGACTACGAGATGCGACAAATCAGTCAAAAACCACCCCCCATCATCATCATCATCATCATTATCATCATCATCATCATCATCATCATCATCATCATCATCATCATCTGTTCATCATCGTCTACAGCCCACCCTGATAATTTCCTTGGTCCGAACAGTTTCGGTTCGGGCATTATTACTCATCTATGAAAAGTCCAGACCGAACTTCCTGAGCTCCAAAATTGTGGATCTAAGCTAAAAAGTTTGGGTATGAAACCTTTGAAAAACATATCATGATAGAAGAGCTCAAAGACGCGTTTAAAACACAAGCTATCACGGCTGGTTACGACAAAAGCTCTAATTTACACAGAAAATACACCTTTTAACGCGTGTCGCAGCATCATGTCACATGTAGTTAGGACATGTTGTGAGATGTGACACACGGTTGGAGCAAGGATCAGTACTTCCAAATATATTTGCTTTGTTTTATTTGTTTTATGTGGACTTTTTTTTTTTTTTTTTTTTTTTTTTGAGGAGGTCTCCACAGAGGGAATGCCTGTTGTTTGATGGTCTCTAAAATACTGCAATAATTATGCTATACTTGATGTGTCCTCAGCATGTGCCAAAAGCCCAACCTTAAGGTCAGTTAATTACAACTATAAGATGTCTCAGTAATATGGATAGTACAGACTCTGTAGGAGATAGAAGCTGAAATACACTTTGATAAATTTGATAAATTGTATTGCTTTTCCTTTAGGGAATTTAACAGTAAACAATTATGAATAGTCAAGCTAACCCTTTGAAACAAATTGGTTTTATGAAAACTAGGGCTTTCAATCGATTAAAATATTTAAATGCAATTAATCGCACGATTGCCATGAGTTAACTCACAATTAATCGCAATTTAATCGCACATTTTTAGCAATTTTAAATGTATCTTAAATTAAGTTTAAATTACGTTTTTAATACTCTAATCATGGGTTTGGACAACTATGCATGCTTTATGCAAATGTACATGTATTATTAGTGAAACCATACTTATTCAATAATAATTAATACAGCATGAAGACTAGACGTATCAAAGGTCATAGATGTTTATCTAAGAAATTGTTCATGTCTCTTAAAGCTAAACTTAAAAATTAAGAATAAGCAGTGATTTCTCTCATTTTAAGAATATAAAGGGAGTTTTTACACTGGCAGTTTAATTCAGAACAGGGCACAGTTCGTATGACAAATGGTTAATGTGACAGCTGTCATGCGGACCTGGGAGTGCACCAGAACCACATCATACCTGGAGGGGGTCCATTTTCCACGAGTAGGAATATAGTGCGGCCCCTTTAAGAGATTCGCGTTCCCTGTTGAACTGCCGGAATTTTGTACATGTGCCGCGATTCACTTGGACATTGTGAAGAAGACAGACTCGGGAGGGCTCTTGTTCAGAAAACTATCCTGCGTATTCGTTTGCAGCGGAATGTAATGTATTTAGTTCAATAAAACACATGTACTGTAAGAGATGGTGTTAATGATTTACCTCAGATATATGACTCATGAGCGAGAGTGAGCTAGCAGTGCATCGCACTCGGACTGCAGAGAATGTGCTCAGTGTAAAACGCACTTTTCTTTCTTATAGACCTGGAGTCTAATAAAAGTTAAACAGAAAATATGGTAGCTTGTAGGCAAAAACTACACTTTTGGTTTAGAATAGTAATGTGAATGTCAACCCATTTCTTTCCCTATTAATGTTTGCTGCTGCATCCTTTGCGTCTATGACTGCTCTCACTTTTTCCAACTATCGGCTATGCCATGGATCAAAAAGAAAATACGCGCGTTAATAAATTTAGTGCCGTTAAAATGATTTCGCGTTTAACGTGTTAACTTTGACAGCCCTAATGAAAACGCACATTGCTTTTCCATTTATTAAAAAAATATATTTATATTAAACTTTATTAACATATATATCTAAGTGTTAAAATTATGCTTAATAAACACATTCAGATGAAATACTAATTAGCTTTTATTGCAAACATTTAAATGTTAAGAAATTATACTTATTGAACCAAATGCTGGCTGTCAAACAGAATCTTCCTTGTGAAATTATGTTACAGATCCATTAAAAGCCGCTAAGGGAATTTATAATCAGATCTGGAGGCCAGAAAATGTAGCCATGCCGATAAAGATCAACTTCAGAACTGGGCAGTCTTCATCAGATGTCTGTCGTCTAATAGATAATAATCCCAGAGATGACCGGAAGAGCAGGGGCCACTCAAATGGTGCTGGGAAAGCTGCTCGTCATCAAGAGATGTCTGATGCCCTGGATTCAGAAACGAAAGCTCAATGTGGCTGGTGGCCTCTCGCTGCTCAGATCTGCTTTGTTTTGAGAGCCATTTCGGAGCTTTTTCCCTAAGCGGTTCCATACGATCAATTAAGAGATTCTTGATAAATCCATTCCGCCATTGTCCAATACTACTGCTACAAAACAACTCAAATGCTAATTGAAGAGAAGATAAGAAGCACAGCCTGTTCTACGAAGAACACACACAGGTCTTATGAATGTCTATTAGATGTTTTAAATTGAGAAATATTGTTGCGCTGAGTATTGATGGAGTCCAGAGGTTGTAGTTTTAGACAGAAATGGGTGTCTAGGGTGAGATCACTGAACAAGGTCTATTGATCCGCATGTGTTTTACTAAAGGCAATAAGCTATGAATTGGTTATTGGCCCCTGAGCTCTCAATGTGGCAGACAAGATGTTTTGCTAAGATTTTAGATATACCAGTTCTTACAATTAACCAGTTGCTTATTAGCTTTCATATTATATTGGCTGTTTATACTTATAAAGCACTATATTCTACACCCCTTAATCCTACACCATGCCTACATGAAACCATGTGTGACTACATTACTTAATTTTAAAGGGTTAGTTCACCCAAAAATGAAATGTATGTCATTAATGACTCACCCTAATGTCTTTCCACACTCGTAAGACCTCCGTTCATCTTCGGAACACAGTTTGAGATATTTTATATTTAGCCCGATAGCGTATGCAAGTGTATGCACACTATACTGTCCATTTCCAGAAAGGTAAAAAAACATCAAATAATCTCGTGAAGCATTGAAAAAACATTTTGGTCACAAAAAAAAAAAAAAAAAAAAAAAAAACCTACGACTTTATTCAGCATTGTCTTCTCTTCCGGGTTTGTTTTCAATCCTCAAATAAAGATTAGAACAGTTATGAATCCACATATTTATTCATGACTCATATCAGGTGTCAAACTGCTGAAATCAAGTAAAATTGGCGATCCGAATCATGAACCTTTCTGGAAATGGACAGTATCGTGGCATACACATTCATTGAAGAAACAGAAAAGCCCTCAGACTAAATATAAATATCTTAAACTGTGTTCTGAAGATGAACGGAGGTCTTACGGTTGTGGAACGAGTCATTAGTGGCATACATTTTATTTTTGGGTCAACGATCCCTTTAACACGCAGATTATTACAGCAAACGTCCTTAGATAAAGGTGCTGTATGTAATTCTTTGACTACTGAAGCATACAAATACCATAATATGTTTGAATATATTTCTTTTGTATACTCGTTTTCTCTGGAAAACATTGCCACAGCCAGCTATATTGCTTTAAAATGTGTGTTCCATGTCAGAATGTCTTTTTTTGGTCCGTGTGATCCTGCTCCTTGCCAATTTACCTAAAAGTATTTCCAATACCCTGGTTGCCAGTTGGCGGAAAACAGCGTATTGCAGCCATGGAAGCCAGCCAACAAACCAGGTCAGAAATTGCAGATTCCAGCCTAAAAAGCCTAAAAAGCCTTTGCATCTATTCAAAAATGTCTATGAATGGGAGCATAATAAAATGTGGATGAATCTACTCAACAATTTACATAGGGTAAGTTTCCTCACCATCCCACTGCCAACTGCGTTTGCTCCTGTTGTGCATCCTCAATCTGGCAAGCCGTGTGAACATCGTGTCTGAGGAGGAGAAGGGCAGGTGAAAAAACTCTCTCCAATATAACTGGGACTGCAGTATTCATTCAACCACTAGCTGTTAATATTACATACTGCACCTTAAATAGTAAATATGTGTGTTCCCAAACTAAGGTGTTATGCAGATAGTGTATGATAGATATGGCTACTGAAGCTTTGGAAATAATTTGTTAGAATCATATAAAGCATTCGAAATTGAGTAAATATACTAAAGGACGAATACCCCATGTGTTTATGGAACAAAGTATGCCTAATTAATATTTCTGTAGCATGAAATAAAGAGATACCCAGTTTACTGGCACTGTCAGGCATCTCATTTATTTGTACTTTGGCTTTTTCCCATAACTGCATATTAAAACCAAAACCAAAATTTCCATTTTCAGATCTCTCATGTCATTAATCATCATTCCCAAGAGACGGATACGGGTTTTCACACTTTTCACCTTTTGTGGCTCATCATCACCACCAAACTCATTTAGACATGCCATATCTTTCCCTCCAAGGGACCCTCGGCAGAACGGGTAAGCCGGCATCAGCATCACGTTGCACATACAGTGCCTCGGGCGGTTCAGGCGGAAAATAATTCATGTGGAAATTCACCCTTTCATATGCCAGCACACGGACCTCTTATGCCTGCCAACGATGAAATAAAGATGAGTGGGGTTGAGATAATGAAGCCCTCTGTTACCGCCTCTACAGACTGATTGATGTCTAGCTCATGTCAGGAACAGAAGAAGGAAGAAGGGGTCCGCATGTCCAAGGTTGCGACGGCTATTTGGTTGTTTATGCGTATGTGTTCCCTGCGTGAAACATGCCTCTAGGACAGAATCAATAATTGTAGCCAGTATGTTCAGACATCTGCTGCTAAGATATAGGAGATGTACCTACATTTTACTTATGCAATTTTAATATCCTACAACATGTGCAATGCTTTGTTTTGACAGGACTTTAAATGAGCGATTAATCACGATAATGCTATGGGATTATGTTACGCTACATTCTGTATTTCAAAATGTTTAACTTATTTGTATCCTCTAACCTCAAATAATAATAATAATAATAATAATAATAATAATAATAATAATAATAATAATAATAATAATAATAATAATATTAATACTACTACTACTACTACTACTACTACTAATAATAATAATAATAATAATAATCATCATCATCATCATCATCATCATCATCATCATCATCATCATCATCATCAACATTTTATTCAGTCTGAAAAAATTCAGTTCTTCAATTGAGCATTTTCTAGTGACTGATCACATCTACATTTTTCAGTGTGCTAAATTTAATTTCACTGAATTTCAATTTGGCCAACTTATTTTTTTATTTATTTTTTATTATTTTTTTACAGCGTAATTAACCCATTAGCTAAATGAACAATTCATGTCTTGAATTAATTTACACATTAATACATAATATATTGCTATTCCAATCTATGTGTTCTGTTACTTGATTTCTTTGTTCAGCTGTTCTAATCTAAATATAGTGAAAATACATCATTTATATAGGACATGTATTTTATTAAATTAATGACATTAAACCATTTTTTTATTATGAGATACAAGATGATTTTATGTTGTATGCAGTGACAACAAAATTACTGAATATTGCCATCAATTTATTTTTCTATACATTCAAAAAAAGAGTCCAAAATTGTACCTTTTAAGGTACAAGTGGCTGTCACTGGGGCTGTACCCTTAAGGGTTCCTTTGTGTACCTCTAAGTCAGAGGTAGGCAAGTTCAGTCCTTGAGATTTGTTGTCCTCCAGAGTTTAGCTCCAACCCTACTTAGCCACCACAGTACACAACTCATGGCCCCCAGCATGCATTGCAGCATTAAGTATGTCACCATTGTTGAGATTCATATGCTGATTCTTGATATGTGTGTCTAAACCCTTCTTCATGACATATTTAGTTAATGGCTTCTTTGGTTTTTAACAACTGTGTTTTGTTTACACTGTAACAAAATCACAAACTTACTTAAAATTCCAAGTAAAACAGCCCATCTAAAGGAAACACTGATCTCCATAATGGTGACCAAACTTTTTCAATAAAACATCAAATTCTAAAACTCTTAATTCTCAATAAGAGCTTCTATAGATGTCTTTCAGGGTTGGAACCAAACTCTGCAGGACAGTGGCTCACTAGGACCGAACTGAGGAAAAAAATGGTATAGTTGTACCCCAAGGACCAATTGTAAGGTACAGTTATATGTTTTGTTCCCCAAGGAACAAAACTGTACCTCCACTGTACCTTTTTTTTCTGAGAGTGCATCAGTTAATCAAGCGGCAACCTCCCGCGATCTCTCTTGAAGCCAATACGGAAGTAATGTAAACTGTAATTCCTTAACTGGCCACTAGAGGCAGGCTCCAGAAGGGAGCAGAATCTCATTGAGCCCCAATTTAAAATTCTCAACTTTAAAGCAGAAAAAAACATGTTTACAGCCTGGTACAAATTGTGATTTTGGCTTATAAGGCTAATTTTGATCTTCATGACAACTCTGAGGGGGGTGAATTTTTTTATAACTCATTCGTTTCCGTTATATTAAGCCTTAAGGTTCTGCATAATTAAGGGCGTGGTTACAAGTGGATAGCCATTTATCCGCCGCCTATACTCATTGCGTCACCTCAGCTCTTCGCACATCCCGCCTTTTTGCCCATTTTCTGTTATCCGGGAGTGACACGCGTTGACTCGCTCACAAGATGGCAACGCCCAGCTCGCCCATACTTTAAGCTTCAGAACGGCTTATCAGAATCCTATGGGTGACGTCACGGACACTACGTCCATATTTTTTTACAGTCTATGCAGTTAATACATATTTTTCTCGATGAGTCTTCCCCCAACTCCCTTATACAGTATACTGTATATTCCAAAACATTAATATAAATAAAATGTACAGTAGCTATAGTATCATCATATTACTCTAGAACTATTCTATTTACTCTTATTATATGTCTTATTAACATCTTATTAATAATTAGGGATAATAATAAAATCCCTAATTACTAGTGAAAAATTGTCTGTGAGGAAACCAAGCCTTTTATAAGTTATGTTCTGTAATAACTCTACACAGTAGTTTATAATTTATATTTCCCATCCAAACAGTAGTTGCTCTACTGCTGAGTCACTTAGCTTTCAAATTGATAGCTGAGCGAAGATGCATTTACTGGTCATGCGTTTCACTCCCTGCACACTAAATTATCCCTTCTCCCTGCATAGCATTGTATGATGACAGGAGCTTAGTCATATCACCCGAGACCTTGTTTACCATTAACATAAGGGCCATCCTAATCATGGCATACTGTCAATTCTTACAAGGTTATTGTGGATGATTAGATACATCAATGGTTGTCAGGTCTGGGTTGTATATAAGCGCGGGACGAAGAAGATGAATCACAAATAAATTCTTTAGTATATAATCTGCAAGGCAAACACAGAGGAAAGCAGGTGAATAGCAATAACACATATACATTGATGAGACCGGATAACTCACAAATGAAGCAATGAAACTTATATACAGAGAATAAACAAAAGGAAACAATTAGGCAACAGCTGAATTGAATGACTCATCAAACGGGTAGCCATAGAAACTAATAACAAACTCAGAGAGGATGGAAAACAGCAATGAGAAAACTAACTCTAAACAGAGCATATGTCTTTGACATTACACCCCCTCCCAGAAATGTGTGACCTCGCACTGACAGTCCAATTTAGGGAGGAGGCTCTGGAGGAGGATGAGGCATCAGGGAAGATGAAACACCAAGGTTTTGATGATGGTGGGTGGAGCTCGAAGCAGGAGGATTCAGTTGGGGACCCAGAGTCCAGCCAGGATGATGTCCCACGAAGAGTCGACGAAGGGAAGAGGCATGATGGTGATCTTCTCGACCAAGCTAGGGGGATTACTGATGGAGATGCAGCCAATGGTTGTGGAGTCCTAGGCACAGACGGAAAGCAGTTGAAGCCAAGCGAACCTGAAGGCTTTGGAGGCCTCAACGGAGCTGCAGCGATGACCCCTCGAGGTGAAACCGGTGTACAGGAGGGCTGAGGCGGGACTGGAACGACTGAGGTCCTAGGCAGAGCCGGAGGGAAGGCGAAGCCAGATGGATATGTTGGGTTGATGAGACGGAGCGGAGCAGATGGCTCGTGGGTGGTGTAGCGGGGCAACATCTGACCCAGGCAAAGCCAGTGATACGAGGGAGCCCTGTGAAGCCGTAAGGCCGATGGTCCCAGGTGGAGCCAAGGGAGGGAGGAGCCATGGGGAAGGAATCAGGGTGACAGACTGAGGTGGAGTGAGGGGGTCCAATCTCTCGGGAGGAGCTGGATAACGGAAAACTGAGGTAGATCCACGTCACAGAGGGGAGATAGAGAAGGAGCAGAGGGGCTGATGGAGGACAGCGAAGATCTGGCAGAGGAACTGACTGAGTTTTGAAGCCGGACAGGAAGGGTGGGTGGGGACTCTGTACACAGAAACATTGTGTTGGATGGGACCAGTAGGGGTAGAGGCAAATCCAAACACCTACAAACGTTCTATAGAATTCTAGAGCGACCTAATCTCTCAGAGGCACATTTGCTGGCTCTAACACCTGGTCAGACGTGTTGTGCGATTTAAGCTCCAGTGCGATGGTTTGCCCATTTGCTCCTTACACTAACTATTCCATTGCATCAGGCGCTGACTTTCCATCTGCGGTGGGCTCTGCCATTATGTCCACACAACAGGATGAATCACAAATTAAGTCTTATATCATAATAAGACTAATATGATAGTCTTATATAAAACCCTTATATTCATCCACTTAAATCATAAAACGTCTCGGTTACATATGGTAATCCTCATTCCCTGAAGAGTCGTACGTCGAACGTGACCGACTAAAAGGAAACTAAATGAACTGAATCAATCCTAGATAGTGTAAATGTGTTTATACAAATACTTTTCTGAGATTCTAGACTTTGAGTCATGAACTAATGTGGATTTCTTTAAATTTAGTGTAGGGCAGGTAGACTATGTAATTATTGTTTTAAGAGGGCCAGGAATTGTCCTCCTAACCCTTACCCTGATGCAGTGCAACATAGTAAAGAAATGAGACTGCAGAATCCACACAACTTTAAAGAGCTTGAGCATTTAAAGCGGCAGATGGAAAAAATGCATTGTGCGCTTATTAAAGAAAGTTGTCATCTTTTGGTGTGGGTGCTTATGTAGCTATTGTTATAATTATCTTCATGGTTAACTTTCTTGGTGTAAACAGGCCTTAAATCAGTAATGCATTTTAACTCTAATAACACTCTATGCTTGTGTGTACTTAACCCTTTTTGATTTAATTTGCCACTTTCAACCCTTCATACACAGATCAGGCTTAACATTATGACCACTGACAGGAAACGTGAATAACACTGATTATCTCTTCTTCACGAAACCTGTTAGTGGGTCGGGTATATTAGTATGTGAACATTTTGTCCTCAAAGTTAATGTGTTAGAAGCAGGAAAAATGGAACAGCGTAAGGATTTGAGCGAGTTTGACAAGGGCCAAATTGTGACGGCTAGATGACTGGGTGACAGCTCTTGTGGGGTGTTCTCAATCTGCAGTGGTAACTATCTATCAAAAGCGGTCCAAGGATGGAACAGTGGTGAACTGGGCAACAGGTTGATGGGTGGCCAAGGCTCATTGATGCACATGGGGAGCGAAGACTGGCCCGTGTGATCCGATCAAACAGACAAGCTACTATAGCTCAAACTGCTCAAGAAGTTAATGCTGGTTTTAATAGAAAGGTGTCAGAATACACAGTGCATCACCATTTGTTGTGTATAGGGCTGCATAGCCGCAAACCAGTCAGGGTGCCCATGCTGACCCCTGTCCACTGCCGAAAGTCCCAATCGGACAAAGTTAAGGAGCTGCTACTGGAATGTAATATTAGCACACTGCACAGTATAGAATTTAAACTGGCTACTTTTTTATTGAACAATACAATATATAAAAGCATGTATTTTTGTATGCAGTTTGCATAGTCTGTTGTTTATAGTGTGCCTACATAAGACACATTTATTTAAGAATAATCTGAAAATAAGAATTTCCACATTTATGTGACAGTACACTGTAAAAAATCAGGTCTCCAATTGAACATTTTCTAGTGACTGATCACATATACATTTTTTTCGTTTGGCCAAATTGAATTTCTGTGAATTAAATTGCATTCATTCACAGACATTCTATTTGGCCAACTGAAAAATGTAGATGTGATCAGTGACTAAAAAATGTTCAATTGGAGACTTGATTTTTATTTTTATTTTAATACAATGATATAAACCTAAATTTTGTTGAATTTCCAATGCAACCCAGGCTCACAACAACAACAAAATCAGCAACATTTGCTAAAGCAACCATGCCATTTAGCTTCCTTCTACATGTATGTGGATTATTTTTATCGTGATCACAAGTGCTTTACCAGGTGACCTACAGAGCAAGCTTTCTATGTAAGACAAAATTTGAGCCGGTTATGCGACATATTTAGCTGGTTATGTGACGCACATCACAAATCATGCACTATGGTAAAAGTGTTTTGAGGTCATAAAATGATATTGTGCAAGGAACTGTACAGAAACAAGTCTTAATTATCGATAATCTGCCCGTGTCCCTCGTAGTTTTTGTAAAAAGGAATAAAAGTTATTTAAGTTTTATTTTACATTAGCATTATTTTCAATAAGCCTATGTTGAGTTCAGTTACAGTCAGTGTTAGTCAGACTGTGATATAAGCTTTCAGTCATACCACCTACCCCAAAACATGCATATTCAGGAAGAGAGGAAATTCATAAATGTGTTACTAATTTCAGGGTAGTTCCCTTTCTTTTTTTTCTTTTTTTAAATTTTTTTTTTGGTAGTAGTACTGTAGTATAAATAGCCGTGACCTTCTCTTGATTTGGGGTTCTCTCTCCGGAGGAACATTAGATTTGACAGACAGCATGATCAAAAGCTATATCATGTCAAGTTGGCAGCCCAAATGTAATTTGTTTAATGGAGATGATGGCTCACAGGCAGAGCACGGCGAACGACACCAGCTGAGACTTTTAATTAGCCAATGCTTACATACTGATTATTACCTGCTTTGCCATTATGAATCTTGTACATATCACACTTTCTCCTCGACTTTCTCTCGTAATTCTATTAATGTAGCAGTCAAGTTCCAATATATGCAAAAATAAATCACTAGGAATTACAAGTTATACCAGGGAGGATAATATTCTCAGTGAATTAGAGGAACAGTTGCCAATTTCATTAGAATTTTATCATGTTCCTTGAAGTGAGAAGTTCCCCGGGAAAAGAGCACTCAGGTGGCATACCTGTAATAGGGAAAATTAAAGGCTCTGTCATCTTGAACAGTGTCATTTTCTTTTCTTTGACGCTCTCGATATCTGCCGCTGATGCCCTCGGGGATGGGGAGATTTTGGAGGCAGGGATGAGAGGTAATGATGCGGTGACCCTCTACCGATCACATCTCGCTCTTAAGAGCCAGTGAAAAATCTCTGTATGGTGGAGTAGACAGCTAATAGGCTTCACACCTGCACCTGTCTGTCTTTTAGACAGGAAAATAAACAAAAGCTCAGTTTGTTGGGCTTCTAATAAAGAAGCAGTGCCTGTCTTTTATTCTTAAGGCTGACAGAACAGAGATATGAAAGCATGGACAATGCTTCAAGCGTCTTCTGGAGGAGCTCTTTTCAAGGGAAATCTCTAATCTCAATAATGGTGTCGAGAAAGTATTTGATTCTCTTTTAAAATAGGATTTAAACGCTTTGTTTAAATCCGGGCTCTTTATTTATCTAAATTAATTAATCCGTTATCTCAATTTAAAGTTATCATTGAAAAAATAATTGCTTTTCAGGGGTGTTTTTCACTTGAGACTTTCTTTTAAGCAGTTTTTGAAGAGGTCATCCACCCCACTGCTGCTCCATGGGTAGATGAACCATTATGTAATAGTTTGATTTTCTCAAATTGTATTGGCTTAGCAGCATTTCAAGATTCAGACCATAGTATGTGCGTGATGCCAAATTTTCACCTAATAAATATTCACAAACTAAACTGATATAATGTATTCAAGGTTTATAATTTAGCCATGTCACACACCTGCCACCCCCTTTAGATAATTTGTCCCCTAACACACGTCTGGTTCACTATCTCTGTTTGGACTCGCCATAGCCATAATGTTTTTGTTTTTATTACTGTACAAACTGTGTATCGATCACCTTACACTAACCCTACCCTTTTTGTTGCATTTTTGCACTCATTCTATATCAGTTATAAGCTTGTTTCCCTATGGGGCATCAATTTAGAACCAGTCCCCATGAGTCTGTGTGCATTCAGGTTAAAGTCCCCACCAGGATAGAAAAACATGAACATGCATCCATGCACGCACACACACCATCAGATTGAACTGAAGTAATAGCTTGGCAGCTCTTCACTTAATTTCTGTTAAGACAATGGAAACATGTTAGAAAGGTAATGCATCTTATTACTTTCATTATTTATTTGTATACTACGGGCTAGGAAGGAAGGATTGCATAGGATACTATGGAAGGATTGAATCTGATTGGTTGATGAAGGTGTACAATTATTTTCAAGGAAACACGCGCTAAAGTGTGTTTAGGCAGGCCTTGACTGCATTACAGTTCCATATCACTACGCTACATTCCAGTTATTTCACAGGTCCTTACAAGCCAAGCAAATAAATCTGGTCAACAGTAGGATACAGACGTCAAATTATGTCCAAATTAGTTTTTTTTTTACTGAAGGCACATACTGTATTACTCCCACTCTCTGTCCCACTCAAATCTACACCCATATACAGTACGGACACACACTCGCGCAGAAACGCGTTGTCAGCGCTGCTCTGAAGAGTGTATCTTTAAAATAGTTTAACAACTTAAACGACATGTCTAACTAGCAAAGTTATCAGGGTGCTGTTCTTGGAGCAGATAAACTTACAGTAGAGACGCTGCTGCCAAACACTGTTGAAAGACATACAGACTTGAACTGCATTAATATGTGCATTCAGGGCTTGACATTAACACCCGCCAACCCGCCAAATGCGGGTTGATTTCAGCTGTGGTGGGTACGGCAGCCAGTCCCACTTGCCACTTTGACGGGTTGAATATAAATCTAAATGAATATACAGCTAAATGAAATGCCAAGACCGTCGTATCACAAAATTGGCTACAATTCTTTATACTTACTGAAGGCGAGATAGGCGGAATCGCGCTGAATGACACACAACAAAAGTGCTCTCTCGCATGCTCTCTCTCTCTCTCTCTCTCTCTCTCTCTCTCTCTCTCTCTCTCTCTCTCTCTCTCTCTCTCTCTCTCTCTCTCTCTCTCTTTCTCTCTCTCTCTCTCTCTCTCTCTCTCTCTCTCTCTCTCTCTCTCTCTCTCTCTCTTTCTCTCTCTCTCTCTCTCTCTCTCTCTCTCTCTCTCTCTCTCTCTCTCTCTCTCTCTCTCATCTCTCTCTCTCTCTCTCTCTGTCACATCAGTTCTCCTTGCTCCTGAATAGTCAAATACACGCACACTGATGTCAAAATGTCCATCGCATGAACACTGTCGGTTTTGGCTTAAGTGTATGTAAACAGGTGGTAATAACTGGATATGTGTCACAAATATTACATCCATGCATTCAGCAGCCCAAATACCTGTCTGTCATTAATGTTAATCAAACAACTTCAGATGTTAAATAAATGTATACATATTAAAATATGTATTAGTATCAGATTTTTTATTTTATTTTTATTTACTATTGTTTTTGTAATTTGCTTAGGGTATTTTTTAAAATTATATATATATATATATATATATATATATTATATATATATATATATATATATATATATATATATATATATATATATATATATATATATATATATATATATATATATATATATATATATATATATATATATATAAATTGCCTAACTAAAATAACTCATAGCCTGTCATATTACTGTTCTCATATTAGCCTATTATATTGGCCACCCCTTGCTCACCTGCACATACCAGCTGATATTTGATTCTAAATCAAATAAAATGACTCAAAATGACTCAAGTAGCCTAATTTACGCATGCCAAAGTGAACTTTAAACATATACAATGTAATTTCCAAACACCAAAATTGTGGCCAGTGAAAATGCTGAGTGGCTAGTAACTTTGGAAAACGGCTCGGGTTATGTATATAACCCTTGTTCCCTGAGAGGGAACGAGCACTGCGTCGGAACGACGAAATGGGGATGCTCCCTAAGCATCAGCGGCTCTGAAGTCTGAATAGAAACTAGACCAATCCGATTGGCGTGCGTGATGACGTCATTGTGACGGCGTACCGGAAGTATAAAAGGGGGAGCCGGCGCATAATGGCGGCAGTTTTTTGCTCTGAAGCATGCGCTCCAGGCGTGCCGAGGTGTGGCGGCGCGACGCAGAGTGCTCGTTCCCTCTCAGGGAACAAGGGTTATATACATAACCCGAGCCGTTCCCTATATCGAGGGAACTTCACACTGCGTCGGAACGACGAAATGGGGATGAGTACCCACTAGGCCACACCGAGGGTAGCGCCTGCCCTAGTGTGAAGCCGGAAAACCGGGCACAGCTAGGACTGGAGCACCCTAGCGCCAGGCGTCGCAGGGAGATCTAGGCTGTAAAATCTGATAAAAGTGTGCGGGGTGGCCCACCCAGCCGCCTCACAGATATCCTGCAAGGGGACCCCAGAAAGGAGGGCCACTGAAGAGGCCATGCCTCTGGTGGAATGAGCCCTCACGGCCAGGGTGAAGGCAAATTGCGCACCCGATAGGCCATGGTTATTGCCTGGACAATCCAATTACTGATCGTCTGAGTAGAAGCAGGCAACCCTTTCTTAGGTGAACCGAAGCACACTAACAGCTGCTGAGATCTTCTCCATAGTGCAGACTTCTCCAAATAAACTCTAAGTGCCCGAACCGGGCAGAGTAGGTGAAGTCTCCCTTCTTCCGCCGTCACATGAGGCGGAGGATGAAATGCCTGTAGAACCAGTGACCTGACCACCCTTGATGGGACCTTAGGTACGTAACCCGGCCTAGGATGCAAAATAGCCTTTACTCCACCCGGGGCAAACTCCAGGCAAGTTGGCGTTACCGCCAAGGCCTGGAGATCTCCCACTCTCCTAAGAGAGGTAATAGCGAGGAGAAAAGCTACTTTAAAGGTCAGGTGTTTTGGTTCTGCCAGCTCCAATGGTTCGAAGGGGGCCTCAGCCAAACCTCCGAGAACCACTGCCAAGTCCCAAGTAGGAACTCTGGACTGAGCCACAGGCCTCATCCTCCGAGCCCCACGGAGGAACTGTACAACCAACTGGTGCCTACCCAAAGGCCCATCACCCAGAGGTGTGTGGAAAGCCGCAATGGCAGCCACGTACACCTTGAGTGTGGACGGGGTCAGACCCGCGGAGAAACGATCTTGGAGGAACTCCAGCACTGAAGCCACTGGGCAGTTAACTGGGTCCACCTCACGTTCCCCGCACCAAGTGGAAAAGACTTTCCACTTGAGGCTGTACAGTCTCCTGGTAGATGGAGCCCTGGAGCTGAGTAAGGTCTCTACCACCCCTGCCGACAGGCCAGCCTCTAGGTACCTGGCCCCATCAGGGGCCAGACCCAAAGGTTCCAAATCTCCGGACGGGGGTGAAATATCGTGCCCGCCGCCTGAGACAGGAGATCCCTCCTCAGAGGAATCTGCCATGGTTGACCTGCCAGCAGAGCTATGATATCCGAGAACCAAACCCGGGTCGGCCAACGGGGCGCCACTAGCAGTAGGCTGACCCCTTGTTGACGGACCCTCTCCAGGACTCCCGGGAGCAGAGCGATCGGGGGAAAGGCGTACAGACGCAGCCTCGGCCACGTCTGCACCATGGCATCCAACCCCAGCGGGGCTGGATGCGTGAGAGAAAACCACAGTGGACAGTGGGACGTCTCGCGAGACGCGAACAGGTCCACTTCCACTGGGCCGAACCTCTCGCATATGGCCTCCACCACTTGCGGGTGGAGCCGCCACTCCCCGGGCCTCAGCCCCTGCCTTGACAGGATGTCTGCTCCCTGATTTTGAACCCCTGGGACATACATTGCCCTGATGGACAACAGTTTCCCTTGGGACCATAGGAGAATCAGATGCGCCAGTCTGCATAGAGGGCGCGATCTCAATCCTCCCTGGTGATTGAGGTACGCTACAACAGCCGTATTGTCTGTCCGTACCAGGACATGTTGGCCGCGGAGGTCCGGGAAAAAGCTCCTGAGAGCTTTGTAGACCGCCATCATCTCCAGGCAGTTGATGTGCCAGGAGGAATGACGGCCCTCCCACGGGCCCCTCGCAAAGCGGCCGTCCATGACCGCGCCCCAACCAGTGAGGGAGGCGTCTGTTGAAACGGATCTCCGGCAACAGGACGCTCCCAACACTGGCCCTTGGGACAGAAACCAGGGTTTCTTCCATATGACTAGGGAACGAAGGCATCTGCGCGTTACCCTGATCATACGGAAGGGATTCCCTCTGGGGGAAAACCCCCTGGTTTTCAGCCACCACTGGAGGGGTCTCATGTGCAGCAGGCCGAACGGTATCACGTTGGACGCTGCCGCCATGTGCCCCAGCACTCTCTGAAAGCGCTTCACAGTGACGCTGTGGCCTAGCCTTATTCCCGAGACCATCGCCCGTACGGTCTCGACTCGCGCGGGAGACAATTGTGCCCGCATCGTAGTCGAATCCCATACTATCCCTAGGAACGTAATCCTCTGGGATGGCGTCAACACGCTTTTCTTCGTGTTGAGTCTCAGCCCCAAGCACTTTATATGGGTCAGAACGACATCTCGATGCCGAACTGCCATATCGTACGACTGGGCCAATATGAGCCAGTCGTCGATGTAATTCAATACACGGATGCCCAGAAGCCTCATTGGAGCTAGAGCTGCATCCATGCATTTCGTGAAAGTGCGTGGGGAGAGGGCTAGGCCGAAGGGAAGTACTCGATATTGGTATGCTTCGCCCCCGAAAGCGAACCTCAGATACTTCCTGTGACACGGAAGGATGGGGATGTGAAAGTATGCGTCCTTCAAATCTATCGTGACGAACCAGTCCTCGGACTGGATCTGACTCACGATGGTGGGGATCGTGAGCATTTTGAATCTGAACCTCCTGAGAGATTGATTCAAATGCCGTAGATCTAGAATTGGACGCAACCCCCCATCCTTTTTGGGAACTATAAAGTACCGGCTGTAGAACCCGGACTCCCTTTCCGGCGGAGGAACCTGTTCTATGGCTCCCTTCGCCAGTAAGGTTTTTACTTCTAGTTCCATTACCCGAGCCTGCTCTGGTACCACTGCAGTCCAGTTCAACCCCCTGAATTTCGGAGGAGGGTGACCGAACTGCAGTCTGTAACCTCTCTCTACAGTCTGCAGGACCCAAGTAGAAATACTCGGAAGGAATTTCCATGCGCCGAGATAATCTACTAAGGGAACCAGCCTCTCGAGGCTGGCGTCGGGTGTTACACGAGGCTCGTCCCCAACCCCCTGAAGCGGCTGACCGGCAGGGAAAAGCTGGGAATGAGTCTCTATGTGCGGACGCGCGAACTGTCCCACCGCAGGTCTTTCCAGAGGCGGATGGGACAGCGTGCGTTCGGAGGAAATCAATGTGGCCCGAGGCGTCGTAGACGGCGGGATTACCACACTGATTTCCCCAGGGCGCCCCGAAGAGAACAACCTCGGTTGTCTCTTCGTGGGGGGGACCGCCCTTAGAAGCCCTGCCGAGGCTAGGACTTCTTCCCGGCAGCCTTCCGCGCCTGAAGGACGTTCCTTAGATCGCCCTTAGGAGCGGTTGGCTGCTGGTGAGAGCGCCGCTTCTGTTGCCAGGCTCCCGGAGGAGGGGCTCTAGAGGCGACGCTCTCTTTTTGCATCTGCCGATGCGAGGAGCTGGCAGACGGCTGAGGCTGCCCGCTAGGGCCAGCCTTTCCTGGTTTAGAGCGGCGAGGGAGAAATTGCTGGAAGGCCGCTGACTGCTTCTTCGCCTCCTGGTGTCTGGAGACCACGGCGTTAACCGCGTCCCCAAACAAACCAGAAGGCGAGATCGGGGAGTCAAGGAGAAACGATCTGTCTTTCTCCTTTATCCCTGACAAATTCAGCCAGAGATGTCTCTCCACAGTTACCATTCCAGCTAAGGAGCGGCCGATGGCACGGGCCGTCTCCTTGGTAATGCGGAGAGACAAATCTGCGGCCTTCCGCAGCTCTAGAATGTCCTCCGGAGAGGGACCTTCCCCCTCGTCTAGCTCTTTCAGGAGGTCGGCCTGGTAGGCCTGCAGAATGGAAAGAGTGTGCAGGGAACTACCAGCCCGACCAGCCGCCATATAAGCCTTGCCCACCAAAGCCGAGGTGTCACGGCATGGCTTGGTGGGCAGCACCGGAGCTTTCAGGGACGATGCCGATTCGGGCGAAAGATAGCTCGCGAGAGCATCTTCCACCCGCGGCATCGCCCCATAGCCCGCCTCGCGTGCCCCCAGAACATTGGAATAATCCAACACCGGGGGATTGGAAACACGCGAGGAGTAGGGCTTCTTCCACGATCTGCACACCTCGGCGTGCAGATCTGGGAAGAACGGTAAGCCCCGGCGCGGTGTTTGGACCCGGTGCGAAAGAAACCGGTCGTCCAGCCTGCTGGGTGGCTGAACTTCCTGCGTTTCTTGTGGCCAATCGATCTTTAATTTGGCCACCGCCCGGGTCAACACCTCAACCAGCTCCTCATGGGCGGGTGGATGAAACGTGCAGAGTCCCGCTTCATCCCCCGCCTCGATGCCCGCGCCCTCCGGCTCCTCAGAACCGGAGAGAACGAGCATCTGACCCTCCACCCCGGGGGAAGATGCCGCAGAGCGGGCTTCCACACGGGGAGGAAGATCATCGGAACTGTCAGAGGAGGATTGGGAAGGTGCCGCAGCAGTCCCAAAACCCTCTGACAAATCCCGCTGTGAGCCCCATGATCTGCGACGCCGAGCCGCCTCAGCGACAGCGGGTCCAGAACCACGGGGCTCACGAGGCTGGCCGGCCTCATCGAACACGGCCAGCCGAGAGCGGAGCAGCCTGAGTGTCAGCCGCTCGCAATGCTCACAGGCGTGAGCATTGCGATCATTGCGACAATGCTCACAGCAATGCGAGCGTGCTGAGCACCCAGGCATTGCACACAAAGCATGTGTGTGTCCGAGCCCGAGATGTAGCGAGGGCAAGGATGCACACACTGCTTGTACTCTCTCTCCATACTTTCACACTTTTTAAACTATCACACACACACTCAATCGCAACTGGACAGAACAACAGTAAATAGACAGACAATGTAACATAGAGCGCCTGCTGAAGAGCAAAGACTGCCGCCATTATGCGCCGGCTCCCCTTTTATACTTCCGGGTACGCCGTCACAATGACATCATCACGCACGCCAATCGGATTGGTCTAGTTTCTATTCAGACTTCAGAGCCGCTGATGCTTAGGGAGCATCCCCATTTCGTCGTTCCGACGCAGTGTGAAGTTCCCTCGATATAGGGAACCACTAGCCACAGTGGCTGGTGAATAAAAAAGTTAATGTCAAGCCCTGTGTGCATTAGTTAGCTATCAAATGCTCAAGCCTCCGTTGCTAGCTCTAAAATGATGTTTTGGGATTTGCAACAGAGGTTTGGGATTAGATGTGTAGGAAATTAGTCCTACAGAGTGTTTTAAGGACAAAAACAAGATTTGAGGTGTGGTAACCGCAGTGCAGGTGGAAAAATTGACTCTGTGTCAGTACATTTTTTTTTTTTTTTAAATAATGCACACCCGAGATGTAAACATGAATAATAATTTGAATACTTCACCAGCCCATACTGAATTCTTCATAATTTCATTGTATTAAACAGTTTTATTATTAGCAGTGCTTACTAAAGGGCCCTTTTCCTAGCAGTATTGTTGGTCGTTGTTTGCTTTCCCACTGGTTGATGCCCTGACATAATTGGTGGGCAGCACAACTGAACAAAAAAAATCTGATCCCTAATGGGATGTGTTGTTACTGTGATGCCATTCTAATTTGACATGGATTCAGTTTTTATAGGCACAAAAAATACCGTTCTGCATGGGAGGGAAAGCACTTGAGTATTAAATGCAGCAGTGCATAATACATCACAGCAAGCAATTTTGCTTTTAAAAGATGTCTAATAGCCGTCCAAACACATCCAAGACGTCTAGACTAAAACAACGCAAAATGTGGCCCGTCAGTGAAAGTTTAATAGATTTGAATAGAGTTTAACCATAGCCCAAGAACAGACTTGTCATCTAGAACATGAACATGTCAAAGAAATGAAAGCAAACACCTTTTAATCACTGTTGGGTTTTCATACATGATGGAATATAATAAATACTGCAAGTTATTTTGGCAAAAAAAATTACAAGGTTATTTTGGCTAGAAGGGGGTTACACATAGCCAGAATATATTGGGTATAATTAACAGAGATGGTGAAATGATGGCTATTGCTTGCTGGGATATCATGAACAAGATAATCAGATCATGAACAAGTTTATATCAGATCATGCAGACGATTATCAATACATGACTCTCCTAGAATTTCTTGCATACGTATATATTTTTTTAATTTTATTATCTCACTGTATCATGTAGAACAGTGAAATTGCTCAGTTCCCTGAAGGAGGGAACGGAGACGTACGTCGAAGTGACCGACTGAAAGGGAACGTCTCGGTTACGTATGGTAACCCTCGTTCCCTGAAAGAGGGAACGGAGACGAGGGTTACCATACGTAACCGAGACGTTTTTTATCAAAAATTTTACCCTCTTATCTACATTGTATCTCACAAGGGATGGAACAAGTTTTACCTACATTGTTAGGAGCAGTGTTACTGCTTATTTGTATCAAATTAAAATGTTTTCAGCTTTTGCCGCATCACTAAGCGATCCCACATCGCATCGTCAGTGACCACTGTTACTCATGTCAACAGAAAACAACAAAACCCTGTGTGTAACTCTCATCCCGCTACAGTCAATAATGATACCTCAAATCATTAGGTGAGAGGTGTACCAGGGGTGTGGGGTAACAACTGCCACTTAAAGAAAATGCATTGCCATCCCATCTGCCAGTGTCTTGATTTGGTGCCCTGGATATTGAAATTTTGTCATTTATTAAAATAAATAAATAAACAGTATAGATGATTACTTCGTGGTAATGCAACTGTTTTGCATATTCATGAACATAGATGTGTATGTAAGGCCATAAATTCAAAAAAATAAATAAAAAATAAACTATTCATGAGCTAAGGATATCACCGGGATGTCACTGATGTTATATAAATGTGATCCAAAAGAGCAAAACCAACTGGTTGACAACTTAACACGACTACCAGGTAGTCTTTCCTTGTCTAAGTGGGAATTTCATGGCTGGAACTAACTGAAAAGTGGACTTGACTTTATGTTTATTGGCTCTGTGAGACTAAGAACAACTAAACAAGTACTGGGAAATTTGTCAGGCCACCTCAACTGTTATAGCACACAATTTGCACGGAAAAGAACTGCTCAAATTTTCATTGTCACTTAAATTTCCCCACTTAAATATTATCTTTTTACATGTGCGTCAGTGAATCATTACGCTGTCTTACATCAAAATGATTTGTACCAGCACTGTACTGCACTCAGCTAGAGTACTGAAGCTCCATTGTTTTACTAAACCGCTTCCATTCATGAATAGCACACTTGATACACATAAATCATGGAATGAATGCAAATCCAACCTCGATTGTTGAGTGCCATAGTGTGCACCCTGTGCTTGGTTTTATAGTTCTTTAAAATATAGCAGTCAGCCCGTGCTCACCGTGCCCGTTGATGTTGACATCGTTGCTGCCCTCATCCCATCCACTTCCCAGATCTACAGCTGAGCGCCAGATCCCATAATCATAATCATGAGATTAACGGTCATATTGTCACATTCACTTAGCCTTGTTTTGCACCCATAACCAATCTTCTCTTTCTGAATAATTTTTTGAACTGCCTATTATCATGAGCTGGGAGGTTTAGGGATGGAAATCACATGGACATTCAAGGGCACATTTCCCAAAACCATTAGCGCACCAATCTACAAGTGTACGTGGATGCTAATATGACAAGGTGGTTAACGAATATTAAGCACGTAATGGGCTAATTCAAGTCTGGCAGAGCTTGGGAGAAAGGTGCCATTTGTTTTGCCTGTTTGGTTGTCAGAAAGATTGATTTGGACAGAGTTGTTGTAGTAGAGATTATACTTAAACGCTCTCAGAGGAAGGTGTCTATCCATTAATGTTAGATTTCACATTATTTCAACAGTGCATACACTAAACAGAGCCTTGTTGTTGTCTTTGTGTAAGGGTTGTTTTTCATGATGTCAATAGTGGTTATGAAGAATGCAACTTGATGATACAAATTAAAAATAATTACTATAAGTCAATGTTAAACAGTAAATGATTCAGTGTGTTGGCGTTTTCTCTAATCACTCAAAATAATGCTTTGGATAGGAAATATCTGTGTGAAATTGTCACACATATGCATGTGTCTTTTTGTCAAACCCATCACAACGATTAATGCATCTATTTTTACATGTTCTCAGCTTTTTTTTTTTAGTAATTCTTACCTGTGCAAAACATAGTTATGCAGTTGCTAAGGTGATCTGAATCATTTAGATATGTGCTTCTGTGCCACAATATGCTGGATTTGACCTTAGGTCAATGTAAGCCCTTGGGAAAAGAAGTGAAGTGTTTAATTGTACTGAATCTGCACTTGTACTTGTACTTCAAACTTACTAAAAGTAAAAATAAATAAACAAAAATACTAACAAAAGATCAAAATATAGCTGCAAGCAGCAATTATCGGGGCCAAGCACAGCAGAAGCAAAAACGGAAGCTATAGCAGCAGACCAAATACAAAAAAAGTTTTTATTTAATTCTAGCCCTACTAAGTGGCACACTTCCACCATTTGGTGAAAATATCTCATTCCGATTAGGAGTTATATACATTTATATGTATGAACACATAAAATATGACCCACACCTTCATTTTTTTTGCCACTTACCATCACAATTTTGTCATTTGGCCATTAACATTTAGTCAAAAACCTATCAGTTTTCTACAGTGGTTTCGTCTCGATCGGACTAGCGGTTTAGTGGATATTCGCAAAAGTTGTTTAATCGCTAAATTAACATCGCACAATGTTGCACAAAACATAAGGCAACACCTAGCATTTTTGGTATCGTTGGACTCGGCAAGGATTCAGGAATCTAAGGAGATGTTAAAATAAAAAGTCAAAGTCCTGTGAAAAATAAATCAACCACATACAAAATTATATCAGGGCATCCTGCTGATGACTAATACCAAGTTCCCTTTCGGGGAACTCGAGCTGCGTCGAAACGCTGTGAGAACGCCTCTGCGTTAATGCGTCGTGAAGCGCCTGTAGAACCATTCCATCGGAAAAAAGATCGATCGTCGGCGTGATGACGTCATCGACCGGAAGCTATAAAACGTCCGTGAAAACAAACAGGAACTAGCTTCTGTGCCTTCAGTAAGCGATCTGTGTGAACCTGTCTGTCTATTTGGTGTTTTTGTCTGTCTATTGAAAGAGTTTTTCCACCCTTTGTTAAATATTCCATATATTTTACAAAAAAGAGAAAATAAAATAGATAGAGAAATGGCGAGCGAAAGCAGTAACTTTAAGAGGTGTGTTCATCCCTGCCCACGCTACATCACGAGTGGGGATACACACTCTCTTTGTGTTGCCTGCTTGGGAGCGCAGCATGCCCAGGCAGCCCTCGAGGGGGCTGCTTGCGAGCACTGTGAGCGTATGCCACTGAGAACGCTGCGCTCCCGCCGGGCACTCTTCGAGGAGGGTGCCTCGGCTCGTGTTCCCCGCGGCTCTGGTCCCGCTGCTGCCGAGGCAGAGCGGAGGCTGCAGTCGTGGGGTTCACAATTGGATGTTGCGGAGGGGTTTGAGACGGGCGCTGCCTTATCTCTGCCCTCACCCGCTCCATCCAGCGGTTCTTCTCGGGGCTTGGAAGCACGCATTGCGGTTTCTTCCCCCCCGAGAGAGCCGCCGGTGCTCCAACTATCCAGCTCCGAGGAGGTGGACGTTGAGAGCATCGCGACTGAAGATTCGCCACTTCAGTCTCCTGCGAGTGATGAGCTCGTTGAGGTTCTAACGCGAGCCGTGGCCAGATTAAACATTGACTGGCCCGTAGAAAGATCTGAGGCAGGAAAGAGACGTTCTAGTAAATTAGACGAAAGATTCCTGCCCGCTCGCGCTTCAGAACCTCAGCGGCGGGGCCTGCCATTCTTCCATGATTTGCACACCGAGGTGTCAACATCATGGAGGAGACCGGCATCATACCGTGTGTTCAGCCCTCAGACTACGGTCTATAGTAACATCATGGGGCTGAAGCACTACGGCTATGGGGCGATGCCAAAGGTAGAAGAGACGCTTGCGAGCCATCTCTCGCCTTCCTCGGCATCGTCCCTAAAGGCCCCGACTTTGCCCACCAGACCATTGAAAACAACGTCGGCACTGGTGGGCAAAGCGTACTCGGCGGCAGGTCAGGCTGCTGCATGCCTTCACACCATGGCAATTATGCAGGCTTATCAGGCTGACCTGCTCAGGGATCTAGATGGACGCGATGAAGTGGGGGGTGACGTCATAAATGAGCTTAGAACAGCAGCTGATATAACTCTCCGGGCCACCAAAGAGACGGCCAGATGTGTTGGCCGCTCGATGGCAGCATTGGTGGCTACGGAGAGACATTTATGGCTCAACCCCACCGAAATCAAAGAGAGGGAGAAGAGCTTTCTGCTCGACGCGCCGCTGTCTCCTGGTGGCCTCTTCGGTGACGCAGTACACACTGTCACCGAGAGGTTCCAGGAGTCAAAGAAACAAGCTGCGGCGCTGAAGCAGTTTCTCCCTCTCCGAGTCCAGGTCCCTGGGGCTGCCGCTGACATCAGGCAGCCCAAGCCGAGTACGAGCTCAGCTCACAGGGCACAACAAAAGCAGAGCGTCGCCGCTCGGGCTCCCCCTCAGCGCGGGGACCAGGGGCGGCGCTCTCAGACGAAGCCTTCGAGGGGCAGGGCTGATCTGCGGACAGTCCTGATCGCCAAGAAGGCTTCGTCGAAGCGTTCCTGACGCCAGAAGCGTCAGGACGCTGAGGGTGGTTCCCCCCGTAGGGAAACGGTGCTTACCCCTGCCTACGGTACCCGTTTCCCTACGGCACCCTCGGGGGGCCGCGCTGCCAACCCTGCCGCAATGCCGGGGCGCAGTCGGTCTCCGCGGGCCACCCGAGGGTGGTCCGCACCCCCTTCGGGGGGTCCCCGAGCAGTCAAGTCAGTTGTTCCCTGCCGGTCCGCCGCTTCAGGGCACTGTGCTTGTTGCTCAAAATACACCAGAGGCCAGCCTCGAGAGGCTGGTTCCCTTAGTAGATTTTCTAGACGAATGGAAACGTCTATCAAATATATCTCAGTGGGTCCTGCAGATAGTAGAAAAGGGGTATGCCATTCAATTCAGAAGTCGGCCACCTCCTTTCTGCGGTGTCCTACCTACAGTGGTGGGCCCGGAGCAGGCTCTGGTAATGGCACAGGAAGTAGAGACACTCCTGCAAAAAGGGGCTATAGAGAGGGTTTCCCCTCCCAGCAGGGAGTCTGGCTTTTACAGCCGTTACTTCATCGTGCCGAAGAAGGATGGGGGCTTACGCCCGATATTAGATCTGCGGCTATTGAATCGCTCGGTGGCCAAGCTCAAATTCAAGATGCTTACACTCAGACAGATTGTAGCGCAGGTCAGATCGGAGGATTGGTTTGTCACCATAGACCTCAAAGATGCGTATTTTCATGTCTCCATCCGTCCACATCACAGGAAGTTCCTGAGGTTTGCCTTCGGGGGAGAGGCATACCAATATCGTGTACTTCCCTTCGGTCTAGCACTGTCACCCCGCACGTTCACCAAGTGTGTGGATGCAGCTCTGGCGCCGCTGCGTCTTCAGGGCATCCGCATACTGAACTACATCGACGACTGGCTGATTCTAGCGAATACAGAGCAGATGGCGGTTCAGCATCGAGATGCTGTTCTCGCCCATATGTCGAAGCTGGGGTTGAGGCTGAACGCCAAGAAGAGTGTGCTTTCTCCGGCTCAGAGAACCACTTTTCTAGGTGTGAACTGGGACTCGATAATTATGCGGGCGCAATTATCGCCAACACGCATAGCGTCGATCCTGGCAGCCGCCAAAGAACAGAAGCTAGGCCGAGCCGTCACTGTGAAACAGTTCCAGAAACTGTTAGGTCTCATGGCAGCAGCGTCCAACGTGATACCTCTTGGCCTACTGTACATGAGGCCACTGCAGTGGTGGCTCAAAACACAAGGGTTCTCCCCGAGGGGAAATCCGCTCCGCACGATCAAAGTCACGCGGCGATGCCTACGTGCTCTGGTCATGTGGAAAAACCCGGGGTTTTTATCTCAGGGTCCCGTGTTGGGGGCTCATGTTCGTCGCGTAACGCTAACGACAGACGCCTCCCTCACGGGCTGGGGGGCGACCATGAGTGGTCGCTCATCCCAGGGTCTATGGCAGGAACATCAGCGGCACTGGCACATAAATCGGCTGGAGATGCTCGCAGTGTTTCTTGCATTGAAACAGTTCCTGCCCGACCTCAGGGGCCACCACGTACTAGTCAGAACAGACAACACGTCCGTGGTGGCCTATATAAATCACCAGGGGGGTCTGAGGTCTCGTCCGTTGGACAAATTGGCACATCGGATCCTCCTGTGGGCCCAAGGGAAATTGCTGTCAATCAAGGCAGTATATATCCCGGGGGCCCTAAACCAGGAAGCAGACAACCTGTCGAGACAGGGGCCGAGGCCCGGGGAATGGAGACTCCACCCAGAGGTGGTGGAGCTCCTATGGAAGGTTTATGGGAAAGCAGAGATAGACCTGTTCGCTTCGGCAGAGAACTCTCACTGCCCGCGGTGGTTTTCTCTGACCCATCCGGCTCCGCTGGGGCTGGATGCCATGGTACAGGAGTGGCCGAGGCTGCCTCTGTACGCCTTCCCCCCGATTGTTCTGCTTCCAGGAGTTCTGGAGAGGGTACGCCGGGACGGGGCCCAGGTACTCCTAGTGGCCCCGAACTGGCCGACCCGAGTATGGTTTTCGGACCTGATATCTCTCCTGGAAGGCTCTCCGATGGAGATTCCGACCAGGAGGGATCTACTCTCTCAGGCGGGCGGGAGATTCCTGCACCCACGCCCGGAGATGTGGAAACTGTGGGCCTGGCCTCTGAGGGGGCTAGGCTCATAGAGGAGGGTCTCTCGGCCGAGGTCGTAGAGACCATCCTACACTCCAGAGCTCCGTCCACGAGGAAGCTGTACGCTTTGAAATGGAGACTTTTCTCAGCTTGGTGCAGAGAACACCAGTGGGATCCAGTTAACTGCCCGGTTGGTACAGTGCTGGAGTTCCTGCAGGAAAGGTTCTCTGCAGGGTTGACCCCCTCCACACTTAAGGTGTACGTGGCGGCCTTGGGCGCTGTCCACGTCCCTTGCAGTGGAGTGTCTTTGGGAAGACACCCTCTAATTACACGCTTCCTTCGTGGCACATTAAGGTTGAGGCCAGTTATGCACTCGAGGGTCCCGGCATGGGACTTGGCCATTGTTTTGAGGGGCTTGTCCGGACCTCCGTTCGAACCTTTGGAGGAGGTTTCGGATAAGTTCCTCACCCTGAAAACTATCTTCCTTTTGGCCATTTCATCTCTTAAAAGGATAGGAGATATTCAGTCCCTGTCAGTAGGGCCCTCATGTCTAGAGTTCGCGCCTGGGATGGTGAAAGCATTTCTGCATCCCAGGCCGGGTTATGTCCCCAAGGTTCCTACGAGCCCACGGGGCCCCATCACTCTACAAGCCTTCTGTCCTCCTCCATTCTTGACGTCAGACCAGGAAAGATTAAATCTGCTGTGTCCGGTGAGGGCACTGGATACTTATGTCCACAGAGCTGCCCTGTGGAGAAAAACTGAACAATTGTTTGTTTGCTTCGGACCCCCTAAGAAGGGGGCTCCTGTATCCAAGCAGAGGATGAGCAAGTGGGTGGCCGAGGCCATTTCACTTGCTTATGAAGCTGCCGGGCAGCCATCTCCTTTGGCTGTCCGGGCACATTCTACCAGGGGTATGGCTGCTTCTAAAGCACTTTTGTCGGGGGCTTCCCTCCATGATATATGTAACGCGGCCGGATGGTCGTCTCCTTCTACCTTCGTCAGGTTCTACGAGCTAGACCTGGCATCTACAGTAGGGGCACAGGTTCTCTCGTAACCGTGTGCGCTTCGGTTTCACACATACGAGACACTTGGTCCTATGGCGATGTGGGTATAAGCGTTCTCACAGCGTTTCGACGCAGCTCGAGTTCCCCGAAAGGGAACCGTCTCAGGTTACGTATGTAACCCTAGTTCCCTGAGGGAACGAGACGCTGCGTCGCTCTGCCATACTCCCGGCGTGTCCGTGATCACTTACTTCAGGCTTTATCAGAAGTTAGTTCCTGTTTGTTTTCACGGACGTTTTATAGCTTCCGGTCGATGACGTCATCACGCCGACGATCGATCTTTTTTCCGATGGAATGGTTCTACAGGCGCTTCACGACGCATTAACGCAGAGGCGTTCTCACAGCGTTTCGACGCAGCGTCTCGTTCCCTCAGGGAACTAGGGTTACATACGTAACCTGAGACGTTTTGTAACAATGAATTCATGCTTTTTGTAAAATTCAGCATTTTACTAAAAAATTCTAAATGGTTGTTGCACAAAAATGGCCAATATGGGAAAATTGGATATCACTTTGACATGACTCGCCAAATCTAACGAGACCACGTTTATGATTTTTTGACACACTTTTAAAGTTATAAGCAAAAATCATATCTCCAGACCACTAGGTGGCACTGCGCCGAAATACAGCATGTAGCCTCAAGTCATGCTTGTGATGACTTGGACCAAATTTGGTCTGAATACAATCAAGCGCGGATATACAGCCTTATGTATAAATAAGTTGTGCGTTATTTGAAATCAGATAGACAAATCAACTTGAATTCCATTTTTTTTTTTTTTTGCCATTATGGACTGAACATCATCTGGTTCATAATTGGCACTACTGACAAGGACATCATAAGGTTCAATCAAATCTGCAGAATTTGAAACAGAATCTTTTTATTTTATTTATTTCTACCCCTTACAGTTTAAGTTTCAAATCTTTGAAACACAAAACAATTATTTGAATTACATCTGACAGATTTTTGTCATTCGATTGACTGTCTACTCAACTACCACACTGGTGCTTCAAAAAGTTTTACGGAGAGATCATAAAGCCGATCCATATGCATTGAGCAGTTTAGTCGGATTAACGGATTAAATTTTGTGTTTTATTCATATACAAATTCACCAATCCACACATCAAGCACCAATGAGGTTTATTTTTGCTTTTACGCAGAACATTTAAGCTTCCACAAGGACCAATAAGGTTTGTTCTCGTGAGTCAAGCAAGTACAGTTGAGTTTCTGTTTATGTTCGCTGATCAGTGTTGACATTTGAAAAAAAAAAAAATCTAAATCACAGAGGTCCTTAGATAATACTAATCCCGTGCGAATAGTACTTAAGTCATCTCATTCGCTATTTACATGGCGGAATTTTTGAGTGGAAAGCCTCAACTCTTCTCCAGAGAGGAATCCAGAGCTGAAGAAAGAAAACATAGCCTAGAAATCTAGACGCACCCTAGCGGCAGCAAATTTAATCTGACCCGCAAGTGTCATCTAGGAACTCTCAATACCCTTCTGGGCTGTATTCCTCACAATCTGGACGGGCCAATCACATCATGTATATAGTTGGCGGGCGGGCGGGGCCATAATGACGAAGGCCGAGTTGCGTTTGCGTGCTTCTAGTAAACACAAAAACTGGCGAACGACGGTCTTTCGAATCACCTTTGACTGCGATTCTGGAAGACTTGGAGTTAAGCTTTTCTCTGAGAAAAGAACAAAGAACGGCACTGAAGTCATTCTTAAAAAGGGAAGATCTGTTCGGAGTTTAGCCGACCGGATACGGTGAATGTTTAATCTGTCAGCGAGCTCTGCGCTATCCTATCGCGTGCAGAGGGAGTTTGAAAGACAACCGTTTATCCCGCCCCTCGGATTGAGCCCTGTCAATGGTGAGTTTCCAGACCAAACATCTTGATGTGGGTCTGGCTTGTCAGGCTAAAGAAAACACACTTTTTGGGAAAAAGCACTCTTAAGTTCAACTCATTTTATTTAATACACATTTAAGCAATAATATATTTTCATTTAATTGTATATAAACATGTAATTAAGTGTCCAAAAAAATAGTATTCAGTTCAGAATTAAGTATTTTCCTTTAAAGTAGGGTTTCTTAACCTTTTGCCTACTGCGACCCACTTTTTTTTTTTTTTTTTTTTGTATGCCATTCATCCGACCCACTAAGGCTGGAAATAAATAGCATACATTTTAGACCTAGGCTAGTTTATAAAAATTCAGCTGTTCATGGTGTGTTCATGTTAGTTCACAGTGCAATTACTAATGTTAACAAGATTTTAATAATGCATTAGTAAATATTACAAGTGCAGTTCAATATTAGTTCATGTTAACTAATGAACCATATTGTAAAGTTGTACCATTAATTCACGAAAACATTTTTTTCAATAATTAGGCAGACTATGAGGCCAAAACTGATATATTTATTTTTTTACTCACATTAATGTGACATTTGAGACTGCTGCTCTGAAACGATGATTTCCAGACGCGGTGGAATTGGGGAAAGGACCACTCGTAGTTGTTGTCAGTCTATTCCTGCTTTTTGTTTTCATTGCAGTCACTGTTGAAAATCCCGACTCACAAAGATAGGTGGTGCTGAATGGCAAGAGAAATTTTGTTGCGCGATCTGCGAGTTCTGGATATTCGTGTCTGGTTTGAATCCGAAGGAATTCAGGTCTCAAGCTAACAAGCCGTGGCTGCATACAGTGCGTACGTGGTCTGGCATCTCGAGCGAAAAGTACAAACTGAGAATACACTGAAGAGTTAATGGGATTTTTTGCCTGGTTATTTATTTATTTATTTATTATGTATTTATTTTTTGTGTGAAGATCAGTAGTTTACTACTCATAAAAGTACTTTACATTTATTAATTTAGCATATGCTTTTATCCAAAGCGACTTACAATTGAGAAATACAGCTAGTCTTTAATCTTGAAGGGGCAAACAAACACAAGAAGTGCTCAAATTACAGTTTCAGACATTGCTTAGAGTAATATAAATTAGAATAGTGAAAGTCACTAGAAAGTTAAGTGCTCGTGGATCATTTTTCAGGTGTCTTTTGAATGATGTCTTCTTGTCAGATTCTGCATTCAGAGAGATCATTCCGCCAGCAAGGAAGACTGAACGAAAATGTTCTGGAGAGAGTTATTGTGGCTTTCTGTGATGGTAAAATGAGCCATTGTTCATTGACCGATTGTAGACTTCTGGTAGGGATGTAGACTTGTAAGAGTGTGTGGAAGTATGCGAGTGCTGAGCGTGTGTTAGATCTGTAAGTGCAAACTTGCATAACCAATGTCTTTGAAATGTTGTCTTTGAAGAATAGCTTGTCATCAAAGGTAACTCCAAGATTTCTGACTGACCTTGATGGGGTGATTGATGATGAGCCTAGATGGATGGTGAGATTGTGGTATAGAGTCAAATTGGTAGGGAAGATGGGAAGGTCAGTCTTTGCCAGGTTGAGCTGCAGGTGATGTTATTTCATGCAATGCCGAGATACCCGGCAGACAGCTTAAGATTTGTGCAGCTACTGTGGGATCATCTGGTTGAAATGGAAGGTAGAGATGTGTTTCGTCAGCATAGCAATGGTAGGATGAGGCATGTGTCTGTATGATGGGTCCCAGTGATGTAATGTAAATGGAGAAGAGGAGAGGTCCAAGCACTGAGCCCTGAGGAACCCCTGTGGTCAGTATATGTGCTTTTGATACCTCCCATTTCCAACCTTGAAAGACCTACATGAAAGATAGGATTCAAACCAGTGGGGTGGAATTCCTGTGATGCCCTGTGATGAGAGGGTGGACAGAAGAAGCAAATGAGTCACAGTGTCAAAGGCAGCAGATAGATCCAGGAGGAGAATCAGCTATCGCAATCTGCAGAGCTTCGGTGACCGACGGTAATGCAGTCTCAGTTCAGTGGCCGCTTTTGAAAACAGATTGGTTGATGTCCAGCTGGTTATGCTGAGAGAGGAAAGATGAAACCTGGTTGAAAACAACTTTCAAGTGTATTCGATATGAATGGTTACACACCTCTCTTCCACAGGCTGCATGATCTAAGTAAAAATTGTCTGTAGCAGTTGTCCTGCATGCTGACATTTAATACTTAAGGTTTGTTCAACACCCCTTTTTTTTGCACCTGGAGTCCTAATGACTATCCATGCATGTATTCCAGACAGCCCCAAAAACTGATGAAATGGCCTCAACAACAGTAGCTTGCATTATTATAATCCTCTTATACTGCCTGGTGATCCAATTAAAATGATTAAGTGTGCTGTATCCTCACTGGTCCTACTATTGTAACACTCACTTCTAGTCAGGTACTGAGGTGCTAATGTCATCCACACGCACGGTGTAAATATCATATCCCCGACACGCAGAAGACAGCTCCAATGCTGATATTTAAAAGGCTGCTTCTGAAGTCTTTGCCTGTTAGGTAAACTCCATTTCCTTTTTCTCTATCTGTGTGCCTCCAAGCTGCACAGAGATCTGACTCATACACTTTATCCCAGCAGCGGGGGGAAATGTCAGTGCTCAAATAGTAGCTAATTAGATGATGCTGTCTTGTGGCACCAGCCATCTCACCCTTCATTTGAGGCTATGAGGGATCTAGAGAAATGTGTAGGACTGGGAAAATGTAGACCCATCTACTGACCCAAGAGTCTGATTATAACTACAATCCTACAATCCTCACTGATATACAGAGTACTACTTAATATTACTCAACATGGAGTTAACAAATGCTCTGTTTGAGTCAAGTTGGAATAATTGTTAGTGCACAGGAACACTATCACAATGTTTACCAGGGAAAATGTTGTTCCTAAATTGGGGACATGTCGACTAAGGAATCATGGAAGAAGCAAATTAGGAATGTCTTTATATTAGTTGGCCAGACCCACTTTATATTAGGTAACCTTAACTACTAAGTACTAACAATTTAATGAATCATTTGATACAGTGCACATATTGTGTACATACATGTTTTTACATTGTTCTTACATTTAAAAACATACCTGCATGTAATTACATCTGTAATTAATTTCTGTAGTTACATTTGTAATTACACAGTTGGCACTTCCTTTACACCTAACCCTACTCTTAAACTTGCCCATCCCACCACACCTGTCCCTAACTCTACCCGTATCCCACCTCAATATCAGCAAAGGTGTTTTGAAATACAATTTGAACACAGGAAGTACATTGTACTTATTTTTTGATGTAAGTACATAGTACTTAAGGCCACCTAATAAAAAGTGGGGCCAGTTGGCCTAATATAAAGTTACATGTATATAATACATGTTTTACATTGTACTTACATTTTAAAAATTACCTGCATGTAATTGTATCTGTAATTCATTTATGTAGTTACTTTTCTAATTACACTGTTGACACCCTACCCTTAAACTTACCCATACCACCACACCTGTCCCTAATCCCACCTCAAGTGTTTTGTAATACTGTACAACATGAACACAGTAAGTACATTGTACTTATTTTTTGATGTAAGTACATAGTAGTTAAGGCCACCTGATATAAAGTGGGACTGCAAATTGTTATTGTTCAATATAAATGTTGGCAGTACTCTGTCCATATCTTTTCCACCTCCTCTGGTATCAGACTATATTGCATCTACCTAGTAATAACTAAAAATACTTAATTTTGTGGTAAGCCAAACTAAGATTTTTTTTGACCTCAACCCATAAGAAAGCCAAAGATCCAGTGCCTCTTCGTTTAAAGCTTACACATCCTTATATATTATCGGACACAGCAATTCAACATCTCTTTGCTAACATCAACTGTCAGTCTCCTCATGGATTTTCTGCTGCAGTCACAAACTTCTAATTTATCAAAGTAATTCCCCTAAACTAAGGTGAGGAGATATATATATTTGGGGTTCTTTAATATTAAACAATATTGAGTCTATAAAACATGTCAAAACTCCACAAAGTACAACAAGAATATTGTTAAACTAATTTAAACAACATACACACCGGGACATTTGACTGTACATCACATTTTTTACATTATTGATCGTAATGCAATGGACTAGGGCCTATATTAAACCTTTAAATAAAAGGGTTGTTGAGCTGTTTTACACTGTCATATATGATAAAAGAGCCTGCAAATCGACAGGAAATAAAAAGGAATGCCAAAAACCTTTCTACATTACCTGAGCATGTGAGCAATCATAAACTGCTCACCGTTAAAACGGCGTGCGCTCAAATCCCACTCCGACATGATCTTTCTCTGTACTGTAGCCTGCTGAAGGCTACTTGTTGAAGCCATTAAAACATACATTTAGTTTTAATGTTTAAATATTATAATGTTATTTTTGTTTTATTAAATCAACGCTGATTATAAAAAACAGGACACAAAATGTCAGAAGACAAAAGACAGAAATGATTTAGACCAAATCATTAAGTTTTGTTCTGTTGAAAAGTAAATTTTGTTTTGTATAAATTGTATCATTATTTTAATCAATTTTTATCAAATAATTGCCTGGAGTTTATAAATAATAAGAAAATATAGCAGACAACAGCATGGAGACATCAATGCCGCATGAGCAACTTACATGAACAACTACTACTAAAAAAAAAAAAACTCCTTTAGTTGGGGGCAGCCCTAGCTACTTTTTTCAGATCATTCAGATAGCCTATATTCGAACCAACAAAGGGCATTCTGAGTTGAGCGTGCAGCACTGAGTGGAATGCGCTTTAGAAACGAACGTTCAGAAAGGCGCTCTCCTCTCTGGAGGAAATATTACCGCTCTTTCTACGCACACCGGAACAGTCACAAAATGACCTTGTGTATGTTTTAAAAACATAGTTCAACATATAAATAATACTTTTTAATAGGACACTTAAAGTGTTTACTACAAACAAATGACTAAATGTTAAACATAATTAAATGATAATGAACAAAAAATTGCAGTGTGCATTGTATTTGCAGCACCCCCAGCATTTTTTTTTTTTAAACAAAAGCCATTGAAATGAATAAAACAGGTTAATAACAGTAAATAAGTTATAAGTACATTTTCAGGGAAGTTATATTCATCCTTTTCAAGAACACTCATCCTCTGTGTGAGCCAGTCGGTGTCTGTAATGATGAATTGATTTGAACTTTTCAATATTCTTTTTGAGCTGAAATTGCCTAAGGCTGTTAAAGCCACATTGAATCTGATTACTTTAAATATCTCTTTTTTTAAATGCTACCTAATTAATGATATAACCCTGGCCTTTTGAAAATAATACCACCTGCATTTTGGAATCTTTTTGGCTTTGTTTAGAAAGTGCATTCTGCTTGAATCTGTTTAGTTGTTTGTAGACTTAATTTTTTTTTGCCTTAATTGCAGACACATTGCAGAAACCAGAGAGTCACAATGCGCGTCTCAATCTGATTAGATTTATGTAGATCACTATGTAATAAATGAGTCAGCTCATTTCAGATACCATATGTATGAATGTGTAAAATGTCTCTGACATTTTCTTTCTGTGTGCCTTGTGAGCTCAAAACCATGATGTCTTGATAGACATAAGCCTTGGCAAATTTTTCTAACATATTTGTTCACTTATAACTACAATGCTGCATGAGATGGTCTTGACATTGTGTCTTTCAACATTGCTATAGCAACTGGTGGATATTAAAGGAAAATTTAACCCCAAGATTAAAATTCTGTCATTATTCAAGTTGTTCCAAACCTGTATGGACAGTCAGTACTAAAGATTTTGAAAACCAAATGAAATGTGTGTGCAGTGTGAACAAATCCATTGATGTCTTGAATGCTTAGAACTCAACCCCAGCCTAATATAAAGGAGGTAAAGCACAAAGTTACCTACTTACAACTGATGGTTAAAAGCCTCCAGCAGTGAGGAAAGCCTCCACCAGCTCTTCATACCTTCAGTCTAAAGTGGCTGGTTGATGAGGCACAGCTGACATCCTTCTCCAATCAGCTCTTTTTCAGTCGAGCCATTTCAATGATCATCCCATGAGGAACCAACCAGCAGTATGGATAGAGGTCTATTAAGACAAGCAATAAGCTCTTTGAAAATATGTCTTGAGCTTTTTTAATAGCTGTTATTAAACTCAATTCACATTTGATGGTTTTCAGGACATGTAGTAATAAGATTGTACTTTTAGTACTCCCTGTACTAATTATAGCAAGCTGTCATTTTGCAAGCACTTTTATCCCAAGTGCCTTGCAGTCAGGTTCAGCCCTCCTGGAGTAGGCTAACTAAGGGTTAACAGTCTTGACAAGCATTTTGACTTTATGATGGCTTAGGGTTCTGGGCTAAATTATGAATTCTTTATTATTATTATTATTTTTTTTTTCAAATACACTGCATATTGGGTAAAATACATAGATTACACGTTATTTTGGTCACTACATTCTACTAACTAAGGGACTGTTTTCTATTAAAAACATAACTGTGTGGTTTCATCTGTATGTGGAAAACTCAAAGGAAATACTGATCCATATTAAGAATATCGTTGCCATGTAAATGTACCCTAAAAGTAACTTTGCAGCTGTCAACTAACTCTCATTAGAGTATTGGTAGACTGTTAGGCATTAGGGTTCAGGGAAACGTAGAATATGTTGTAACACTTTATAATGAGTATAGTGTGATAAAGTACTTACAAATCACTAATAGTTTAATTATTAATTAATAGTTTATAAACTGTAGTTGTTACATTAGATTATATTAAAGTAGTTCTTCGTTGTTTTTCTTGAATCAGCTCATATGTTAAAGATAATGCTTTCCTAACAACTTATTAACAGTAGTTCTGGCTTTAAATTAGGTCATGGAAATTGAAAAATTACATTGAAGGGATAGTTCACCCTGAAATGAAAAAAAAAAAAAATTTTTTTACTCGCCCTGTTGTTGTTCCAGTGCCATATGGCCTTCTATCTTTTTTTGGCCCTCAAAAGCAGGCATTTAAAAAAAATGTCCTGCACGTGCGCTTCCATATTACGGCAGTGAATGGCAATCAGCTTTACAAAAAGGATACAAAAGTATCACATAATGATACAGTGAAACACGCAATATTTTTGCAAGTAAGGAAAGTTTTGCAAGTAAGAAACCGTATTATCCAGTCAAAATACTGAGCTCTGCCGTTACTCTTTGCGCGTTCCTGTGAGTGTGTGCGAGCCATGGACGACATTTTTTGGGGGTGAACTATCCCTTTAAGTAGACAGTCTGCTAATACTGTAATGAGAGTTAGCTGCAAAGTCTGGTGGGCCATCAAAAAAGTGTGTTTCCAATAGTAATGATCAGACTAGACTGAAGCAGAACTAAAAACACTGCTTCAAGAGGTTTTTTTTTTTTTTTTTTTTTTTTTTTTTGAATGACTTCTCAGCGCAATCTTTTGAAATCATTTACTCTTGGCATTAAAATGCATTCCATAGCACCAATCATAGACAAACAGTTTTGCATTTTAATAATATGTAAATAATAGATGTCTCCCGCTCTGTAAGCAATGAATCGAACCCTCCCCCTGCTTTTCAAATCCCGTGAGCAACATTTTGATTTCAATTGCAATCAGACACTGACAGCCTGTTTTGGTGGATGTAAATCATTGCTCATGATCAGAAGAGTGCTGATACTTCTGTAAATAGAGGAAGCTATTATGAACAGATTAGATCAGTTTTTCTTAACCAGGGGGTCTCAGCAACATTCTCAGACAGGCAGAGGTGATGTAAAATGTATTTGAAATATGCTATTTTAAAATAATTAAAATTTACAAATTTACATTTTCTAAATTGTCATCATATTCCTCTGAGCTTTTTTGTTCGTTGCAGTGTATGGACTGATTTTCCATCCCACTGCTTTGAGTTTCATATCCGGTTAGAGGGGGGCTTTCTAATATTATCTTGAACAATGTGGGTCCTTGGAGTCAAAAAGATTTAGAACCACTGGATTAGATTTTTTAAAAACCTTTTGGTTCATGCCGCATGCCATGCTGCAGTTAATTTAAGGTGAAGAAGATTTAAAACTATATATATATATATATATATATATATATATATATATATATATATATATATATATATATATATATATATATATATATATATATATATATATACACTCACCTAAAGGATTATTAGGAACACCTGTTGAATTTCTCATTAATGCAATTATCTAATCAACCAGTCACATGGCTGTTGCTTCAATGCATTTAGGGGTGTGGTCAAGACAATCTCCTGAATTCCAAACTGAATGTCAGAATGGGAAAGAAAGGTGATTTAAGCAATTTGAGCGTGGCATGGTTGTTGGTGCCAGACGGGCCGGTCTGAGTATTTCACAATCTGCTCAGATACTGGGATTTTCACACACAACCATTTCTAGGGTTTACAACGAACGTTGTGAAAAGGGAAAAACATCCAGTATGCGGCAGTCCTGTGGGTGAAAATGCCTTGTTGATGCTAGAGGTCAGAGGAGAATGGGCCGACTGATTCAAGCTGATAAAAGAGCAACTTTGACTGAAATAACCACTCGTTACAACCGAGGTATGCAGCAAAGCATTTGTGAAGCCACAACAGGCACAACCTTGAGGCAGATGGGCTACAACAGCAGAAGACCCCACCGGGTACCACTCATCTCCACTACAAATAGGATGAAGAGGCTACAATTTGCTCAAGCTCGCTAAAATTGGACATTTGAAGACTGGAAAAATATTGCCTGGTCTGATGATCTCGATTTCTGTTGAGACATTCAGATGATAGAGTCAGAATTTGGTGTAAACAGAATGAGAACATGGATCCATCATGCCTTGTTACCACTATGCAGTCTGGTGGTGGTGGTGGTGTAACGGTGTGGGGGATGTTTTCTTGGCACACTTTGGGCCCCTTAGTGCCAACTGGCCATCGTTTAAATGCCACAGTCTACCTGAGCATTGTTTCTGACCATGTCCATCCCTATATGACCACCATGTACCCATCCTCAGATGGCTACTTCCAGCAGGATAATGCACCATGTCACAAAGCTCAAATAATTTTAAATTGTTTTCTTGAACATGGCAATGAGTTCACTGTACTAAAATGTCCCCACAGTCACCAGATCTCAACCCAATAGAGCATCTTTGGGATGTGGTGGAACGGGAGCTTTGTGCCCTGGATGTGCATCCCAAAAAATCTCCATCAACTGCAAGATGCTATCCTATCAATATGGGCCACCATTTCTAAAGAATGCTTTCAGCACCTTGTTGAATCAATGCCACATAGAATTAAGGCAGTTCTGAAGCCGAAAGGGGGTCAAATTATTGTAAGGTATTAGTACAGTGTTCCCAATAATCCTTTAGGTGTGTGTATGTATATATATATATATATATATATATATATATATATATATATATATATATATATATATATATATATATATATATATATATATATATATATATATATATATATATATATATATATATATATATATATTTCTAAGTATTTCAATATCGTGATAATACCGCATACTGTGATAAAAGCTTTAGCAATTAATCACAATATGAAAATTTGATACCGACACATGCCTAATTCTTGCTTGAATATTATATCCTCTTTGAAACATACTTGTATGAGTTCAAGTACAGACACTCTTTTGTTGTCTAACAGCAGCACTTTTTGAAACCTGGAGGCAGGAGAGTATTTCTCCCACGCACACTTTTAGCATCTACTGGATTCCCCAGTTACTAGTTTGTTGGTGCTTTTATTTTTGTTTTGGGGTATGTTTTCAATTCTCTGCAGGCCATTTCTGCACTGGAACAAAAGGCTGCATCATGGTGCACCACTCAGCTTTAAAGCAGGTAATTTCAGCGTCGCTCAAAGGCACAGCAATAAACTCTGTCTAAATATTCAAGCCCACAGATGCTTTTGCTATTTCATGGACTCCGGAGGTTCAAAGACGATCTCAACAACAGATTCCAAACTTTGATTTTCTACCGTCATGCTACTTTGCTTCTTCAGATATTAAAAAAAAGCACAGGCTTTCATAGCTTTCATACCCTCTGGCTCATAAATACAAACGTTTTCTCCAGCGGATCAAATAACAATAACTGTGACAAGTTTCGTACGATTTTCCAGCATAACTGTCATCATCTGCCATTTCTTTCTCTCGTTGGGTGGTCAGTAAAAATGTTCTGCTGGCATTTGTTTGAAAATGCTGATTGTAGCCAGTGTCTCACAGGCAGATTTATAAAAAATGGAAAAGGGGCACACCATCCACATTACTCTTTGGCCATGAACTCAATTTCTGGTGTGTGGGATCTAGCGATTTCCAGCAGGCAAGTAAAGGATGTTTTACACTGAGTGTGATAGGCCACCTCTTTTATGCACAGCTGTTTTGCACACAGACAGTGTGGAACACGTTAATGTAAGCGCAACAAAGGCTGCTGCTGCTGCTTCGGTGCAAAGCTGCTTCTCTAAAGAGGTCATTTCTGTAAATATTACATTCAGTGTTTCATGTAAGTGATAGTAAAACTAAGAAGAAAATAAAATACCAATTACTTCTCCAGAAAAAGGCCATAATCACTGCACTGGCACGCAATGAAGTCTGCGTTAGGCAAGGCCGTGAAGGATCCATCTGTTGTATCATTCGTTTCACAGGAAACAAAGATCACATTTGGTGCAGCCTTTGAATTGGGACAGCCTTGTGACACAATCAGCCTTCTAAAGCACCCTTCGGAGGATGCAGTCTCTGAATTGGGATATATATAAAAAATAAATGAAAAAAATATCTTTCAGGAACCATAACAATAAATTATGTACCGGTATAACTGTGCATTAAAGTAGATATCAATATTGCAAGGATTTCATGCTGATATCTCTCATAATGGCACAACAGTTTCACATGCATAGGCACAATATTATTGCTTTGTATGTGTTTGCATAAGGTTATATAGAAATAAGTCCAAGCAAGTATGAATACAAAAGAAAGAAAAGTAATTTAGCTCCATTTATAGTTATTTTGTGGAGGAGATTAGGCTGGTCATACATTTTATTTGGTGTCTTTAAATACTATGTACTTACATAAAGCTAAAGTTAGATACATTGTACTCATTGTGTTCATATTGTTTTGCAAAACACTTTTGCTGCAATTGAGGTAGGACATGGGTAAGGTTAAAGCGATAGTTCACTTTGAAATTAAATGTTGATATGTTTTAGCTTACCTCATGGGCATCCGAGATGTAGGAGTGTTTGTTTCCCCAGTAGTTTCAATTTTGATCAATTTAGGTCAAACCGTTCTTGTCTGTGCCTCACATAATGCAGGTCTATGGTCACCACCTCAAAGAGCATACACAGAGAAGTCAAAATTAAACAATCCCCCATCGTAAGTACACACTGATGGCCTAAGACACGAAACGAGCGGTTTGTGTGAGAAAACGAACAGTATTTATATCGTTTTTATATACATATACACCACTACGTCCGACTGATCCGAGGGCACGCGTGCGTGTTTTCTGTGGTGTACAAGAGGTAAAAACGGTATCAATACTGTTCGTTTTCTCACACAAACCGCTTGTTTCGTGTATTAGACCATCAGTGTGTACTTACGATGGGGGATTGTTTAATTTGGACTTCTCTGTGTATGCTCTTTGAGGTGGTGACCATAGACCTGCATTATGTGAGGCACAGACAAGAACGGTTTGACCTAAAATGATCAAAATTGAAACTACTGGGGAAACAAATACTCCTTCATCTCGGATGCCCATGAGGTAAGCTAAAACATATCAACATTTAATTTCAAAGTGAACTATCCCTTTAAGGACATGTTTAGTGTTATGGGTAGGTTTTATTAAGGGAGAGGGTAATGTGAGAGGTCAACAGTGTAATTTTAAAGAAATAAATTGCAAGTGTAATGTTACATGCAGGTATTTTTTATACAAGTATAATGTAAAAACATGTATGTATATAATAAGTGTATTGTATAAAATTATTCATTTAAATGTTAATAGTAGTTAAAGATACTTAAAGGCCAACTCAAGTGCTTTGAAACGCATCACATTATTCAGTGTGTTGACGTGATTTCCCCTGAAACGGCACCAGCTGTTAGCAGCTCCTCCCCTTTTTTGAAACAGCCAATAGCCTTTTGTTAATACACCGTGCCAGTTTGACTAGAGCCTTTCTGTTTGGTAAAGCCAGTTTCCTCTAACCGTTTATAATCATAATCTCCTCCATATCGTTTTGAAATATAGCATTCTGTGCAGAATTCTCTGGTCTAGACTCTGGTCTAGACTATGTGCTGCTGTAGTGCATGAAACTAACATGAAACCAGACTTCATTCGCCTCAACTGAAAGCATTTTTACACTGAATAATTTCCTATCACATAAATAGTGCGCTATGTGCCTTTCCCCATGTAGAAATTAGGCAAGGCAAGGCAAGGCAGGCAAGGCAAGTTTATTTGTATAGCACATTTCATACCCAATGGCAATTCAAAGTGCTTTACATAGAAATTAATTAAAATAGTGGTAACAAATGCATGAGAAAAAAAAGAATACCATATGGACGAATAAAGAATTAAAAACAAGCATAGTTAAAACAGTCGTAAAGATATAGTAATTAAAATAATAATAATAATAATAAAAAAAAAAAAAATAATAATAATAATAAAATGGTCAGATCCACAATAATGATCTGATATAAAAATAAACATTCTTCAGTTTACTGCCTACATACATGTACCATCTTAATTAGAACACCTCTCATTCATTTCTTTCTCAAACACGTTCATAACATCCATTTTAATCACTATTCCCTGATTTTTACTCAGGAACCTTCTTGTTAAAACCCTTACTCACTCATCATACCCTCCACAGATTTACACATACTCAAACCTTATTGTCAAACTTACTATTTCCATCAAACCCAGTTTTCACTCGTCATATTCAACTCAAAAGAACATATAAAATAAACAATAACCAGAGATAAGAACAAAGGTAAACTAAAATAATTATAAAAAGAATAAAGAGATAAGATAGGGTGCAATCAGTCGGACGTACAGTGGCACAGTGCTCATTCAGTAAACGCACAGCTGAACAGATGTGTTTTGAGTCTGGATTTGAATGTGGCTACTGTTGGAGCACATCTGATCTGTTCAGGAAGCCGGTTCCAACTACGGCTGGCATAATAGCTAAAAGCAGACTCTCCTTGCTTTGAGTGAACTCTTGGTATTTCTAACTGACTTGATCCTGATGATCTGAGTGATCTGTTGGGTTTGTATTTAATCAGCATATCTGCGATGTATTGAGGTCCTAGCTCATTGAGTGATTTATAAACAAGTAATAGTACTTTAAAATCGATCCTAAATGTAACTGGAAGCCAGTGTAAAGACCTGAGGACTGGTGTGATATGGTCATATTTTCTGGTTCTGCTCAGAATCCTGGCAGCAGCGTTCTGTATGAGCTGCAGCTGTCTAATGGTCTTTTTGGGAAGGCCAGTGAGAAGGCCGTTACAATAGTCCACCCTACTGGTGATGAAAGCATGAACGAGTTTCTCTAAGTCTTGCCTGGAGACAAAACATCTAATCCTTGCAATATTTTTCAGATGATAGTATGCTGATTTAGTTATTGCTTTGACATGACTACTGAAACTCAGGTCGGACTGTAAAATCACTCCAAGATTCCTGACTTGATTTTTTGTTATCAGGCCTTTAGCCTCAAGATATGCGTTCACCTTGAGAATTTCATCTTTGTTTCCAAATGTAGTGATTTCGGTTTTGTCTTTGTTTAACTGAAGATAGTTTTGGCACATCCAGTTGTTAACTTCATCAATGCATTTGCACAGCGAGTCAATGGGAATGTAGTCATTAGGTGACAGTGCTAAGTAGAGCTGGGTGTCATCAGCATAGCTGTGGTAAGCAATATTGTTCTTTTTCATTATTTGGCTCAGTGGCAGCATATACAGGTTAAACAGGAGAGGTGCTAGAATTGACCCTTGTGGGACTCCGCATGTCATGGACGTCCACTCAGACTTATGGTCTCCTATACTCACATAATAACCTCTCCCTTCTAAGTATGATCTGAACCATTTGAGGACCATTCCAGAAAGCCCAACCCAGTTTTCCAGCCTGTCTAGAAGTATGTTGTGGTCAACAGTATCGAATGCGGCACTGAGATCCAGTTGTACCAGAATTGATGTTTTGCCTGTATCAGTGTTTAAGCGAATATCATTTATAATCTTTATGAGCGCTGTCTCTGTACTGTGATGTGGACGGAAACCAGATTGAAAATTGTCAAAGTATCCATTTGAGTGTAAGAATTTGTTCAACTGATTGAAAACAACTTTTTCAATGATTTTGCCTATGAAGGGGAGTTTTGAGATTGGTCTGTAGTTGCTCAGTATGGAGTTATCCAGATTTCTCTTTTTCAGAAGAGGCTTAACTATTGCAGTTTTAAGGGCGGTTGGAAAAGTCCCATAGAGGAGTGAGGAGTTTACCACTTCTAGGAGATCTGCTTCTAAACAGTTAAACACACTTTTGAAGAAAGAAGTGGGGAGTGTGTCTAGGGCACAGGTTGATGTTTTAAGATGCTGTACTGTGTCTTCTAAAATTTTGCAGTCAATAGCATCGAAATCTGACATGGTAATTTTCCGAGGGTTTGGTATGATCTGACTGACCCCAGAGCAACTAGAGGATGTGCTGATCGCCTTTCTGATATTATTGATTTTCTCTGAGAAGTAGGAAGCAAACTCACTGCATTTACTGTCTGAGAGCATTTCACTAGGAGTCTGACTCGGGGGGTTTGTTAGTCTCTCGACAGTAACAAATTAGTAAATGTGTTAAAAACTGACCGATTTTAGCCGCAAGTTCAGCAGTGTAGGAGGCAGACTTTAGATTCTAGAGAGAATTTTGATTTGACAGAAGATTTGATGAGAAGGTGAAGTCTGTGATGATGTCATCAAAATCTGCGATTCGTTTTATCAGAATTTAGAGATTAATTTTTAATTTCTTATATCTCCTAAATGTGAATTTTGTCATTGTTTTGGAACACACCAGCTTATTCATAACTTTAAGGCTGACATTGTCATACTAAAAGCTAAAAAACTTCAATTTTGATTTCAGTGGGCCTTTAACATAAAATGGACTATCAGGCTTACGCTTAGAATTTGTGAGGTCAGGCACTGATGTTGGACGAGAAGGCCTGGCTTTTAGTCACCGTTCTAATTCATCCCAGGTGTTATATTGGGTTGAGGTTGGGACTCTGTCAAGTTCCTCCAATCCAATCTTGCTCATCCATGCCTTTATGGACTGTGCTTTATGCACTGGTGCACATTTTGGAACAGGAAGGGGCCATCCCCAAACTGTTCCCACAAAGTAGGGAGCATGAAATAATCAAAAAGGCATTAAAAGTTCCTTTCACAGGAACTAAGGAGCCAAGCCCAACCCCTGAAAAACAACCTCACACAATAATCTCCCCTCCACCAAACTTTACACATGGCACAATGCAGTCAAGCAAGTATCATTCTCCTGGCAACCACCAAACCCAGAGTCGTCCATCGGACTGCCAGACAGGAAAGCGTGATTGGTCACTCCAGAGAACACATCTCCATTGCTCTAGTCTAGAGTCCAGTGGTGGCATGCTTTACACCACTGCATCTAAAGCTTTGCATTGCACATGGTGATGTAAGGCTTGGATTCAGTTGTTTGGCCATGGAAACCCATTCCATCAAGCTTTCTACACCCTGTTCTTGAGCACGAAATTTGGAGATTTGTAGCTATTGACTCTGCAGAAATTTGCAGACTTACATGCGCTGACCCCGCTCTGTGATTTTACGTGGCCTACCACTTTCGTGCTGTTGCTGTTGTTTCCAGCTTTTTTGTTTTTTTTAACTTTTTTATATTACCACTAACAGTTGACCGTAGAATATTAGTAGTGAGGAAATTTCATGAATGGTCTTATCACACTGGTGGCAACCTATCACAGTACCACGCTTGAATTCACTGAGCTCCTGAGAGCAACCCATTCTTTCATTAATGTTTGTAGAAGCAGTCTGCATGTCCAGCTGCTTGATTTTATACACTTGTGGCCATGGAAGTGATTGGAACACCTGAATGCAATGATTTGGATGGGAGTCCAAATACTTTTGGCAATATAGTGTATATATTTCTAGCATGAAATCCCTAGTGTAACTTGTTAAACTGAAGTTCAAGTATCTTGCCAATAATCTTTAGTCCACTATCAAGAACTGCTACAAGTTCAAGTGTTTACATGAGTTGTGGTGAAGTACGCATTATAAAGATTTTCACAGCTCAAGTACCCGCCTGGTGCGATCCTTGAGGACACTGCTGAAAGTGAGGTGACGTCTCCTACACTTGTATGGGCACTGCATGTGTGGGGGTGTGTTTGAGATGTATTCTGTGCATTATTTTGAGTGCCAAATAGTCAGTGGCACAGCAGCCTAGCAAGCACATTCAGCACTCCTATTTTTTCCCATAGCCGTGGGCCCATGTAATGAATTGAACTGACAGTGACCATCATGTGCTGTTGGAGAAAGATGTTTTGCAGCTCTATACACCAAATCTCGCCGTGTCTTTCAAATTCAAGTTATGAAAAAAAGTGTCTGAGAGTGCAGCTCCACATATTTTCAGGTTATCATCTGGGTTTGCTTCAGAGCCCTAAGATTCCATTAAAATCAGAGGGAACTGGTGCTGTAGGATGAAAATACTACTGTACACTCACCTACAGGATTATTAGAAACACCTGATCAATTTATCATTAATGCAATTGTCTAATCAACCAATCACATGGCAGTTGCTTCAATGAATTTAGGGGTGTGGGCCTGATCAAGACAATCTCCTGAACTCCAATCTGATGGTCAGAATGGGAAAGAAAGGTGATTTAAGAAATTTTGAGCGTGGCATGGTTGTTGGTGCCAGACGGGCCGGTCTGAGTATTGCACAATCTGCTCAGTTACTGGGATTTTCACACACAACCATTTCTAGGGTTTACAAAGAATGGTGTGAAAAGGGAAAAAACATCCAGTAAGCGAAAATGCCTTGTTGATGCTTTATTTATTTATTTATTTATTTATTTATTTATTTATTTATTTATTTATTTATTTATTTATTTATTTATTTATTTATTTATTTATTTATTTATTTATTTATTTATTTATTTATTTATTTATTTATTTATTTATTTATTTATTTATTTATTTATTTATTTATTTATTTATTTATTTATTCACTAAATGTTCAATAAACAGTTCCTTTACAAAAAAAAAATGTATTAAACTATAATTTCATATGTCAGGCCTTACAAGGTTAAACATTTACTTGTACAGAGAGTCTAAGAATTGTTCTATGAAAGTGCAATACATCTCTGCCTTCTAGTGCATCTATTTCTGCTACAGCATGACTTTTCTTATCACACCTCAATCTGTCATCAGCATTCAGTGGACATTAGACCTTTGGTGGATCACTGGATTGATAATGAAAGACAGAAAATGGAGATTGCATTTAAACCAAGGACATAGTAATAACGCATGGAAGGCTGCTGCCTGAACCTTTATAACCCCTGTCAATAGAAACATGGCCTAAAGTTTATTCCTTGATATTCAATCCAGATGCAACAACACGTCTCAAGACCTGATTTAGTTCCCCATGGTCTGTTCCCACCAGAGAGGGCCACAAGAGCAGCACAATACCAATACGCTTGAGAAGAGTTAATATGCAAGTCTCAGTAGAGAATCCAGCAAGTGTGTCTTGATTATAGTTCATCATCATGCTGTTTCTTTATTTTAAAAGTTTCTTTATTTAAAACATTTAACCCTGACCAGACCACTGTAATGAGTGTGTAAAGGATTACAGGCAAAGATTGTATTTTTTTGTATTGTATCTTAGCTAAGGTTTAGCATTCTCGTGAAACTGAAGATAATTTGCTCTTTAAAGGTGCAGTTAGTGATAAAAAAAAAAAAAAAAAAAAAATGCTGTTGAAAAGTGGATCAGACCAAGCACCAAATCATACTTGTAGCTAATTTGCAGTAAGAGTGTATGTACAGTACCTGGGGCATTTCCACCAAGGAGGCAGGGGTTCAATGGATAATAAAATATAATCCATATTACAAAAATAAAACAACACGCATTTTATAAAATTGCAAAATGTGTTTTTTAAAAGTAACACTGTCCAACAGTGAAACCCGCAGGTAAAATTACAGCACGACTGTCTGGCCTCCCCTGAGCCCATTGAGATTTAACAGACCTCCTAAAACATGCGGAGGGTTTGGTGAGGAACAAGTGAGAATGAATGGGTGGAAGACACCTAGAGGAGGTGCCTCGATCACACTACGATTGAATATGTTTGGTTATGGTTGGCAATTACTATTATTGTTTTTTGCAATAAAACCCACCTATTTTTTCTTGCACATTTGTGTCTTCGCAAATTGGTCTGAATGAACAAAATAACGGTGTTAATGGGACAACTATTTAATAGGTACACAGTTCCCAGTTTCCTGCCCTGAGCAGCCTGGCAAGATATGTTCTTTGCATTCTGTCCACGAGTGCACCTTGAGAGAGAACATTTAGCCTTTGTGTCAGATTTTGGAGGAGAGATATAGGCTACTGAAACCACTGTCAGTCAGTGACATTCTGTTCTTGCATGGATTAAAAAAAATGTATATATAATTTTGTAGTATAGCTAGTAAGCCAGTATTTAATTTAGGCTATTTTTCTCGGACACTTTTACTGTGTTGACAGTATCGTGATAAGACAAAATAGCAAATACAATACTTGTATAGGCAATATTTGATATTTGTTATCCCTAATCTCTCTTTATTTAGAGGACATTTTAATGTGAGTTAAGTAGGATTTAGTGGGAGCAGTCAGGTCGGGAAGAAAATCATGCAAAGTAGATAGCGGTGAACAGACTAAATTTTAAGTTGGTACACGCGGGTGTAGAATAGAACCTAGTGGGAGTAGGATGAAAAAAAAAGAAAAAAAAAGAAAAAAAAAAACACTGTCTCACGCAGACCTCTGTGCATCTGCCCATCTTGTATGTAGGTTGCTAGGATGCTGATATTAGGTTGATACAATCTCATGGCAATTTAAAACAATTTAAAGTAGCACCAGGTAACTTTTCAACCTTCATAATATATTTTCAATACTCTTGTGATGATACATCAACTTACAATAGGTTGAATGACACGTCTGCCATAGCCTGATGGGGTCTGTAGCGTTTTTAATCGTATTTTTAAACTTCGGGTTTCGGGTAGTAACCCGAGAACAAAAAGAACTACAAAATTCGACTGCTTTATGGCATATACGTCACTTCCACCAACACCCACACTTCCTTACATTCGGACATGCGAGCCCAACTTTGTTTGTTGGATAATATGGTCACGTCCGAAGCAGCACAGACAAATAAGAAAGAAAAGGTTTTGTTGGAGGAAAGCAATAAGAGGAAACAAAAAAGTGATGGGATTAAAGGCAGGACGAGGATCAACATTGGACCAGCGTTTGCTCGTTGGCTTGAGCTGAAGGAGGCGTGCCCGACCGATGCTGTCATGCTTGTTATGGTGATTACCTACCACTCAAACATTGAACTGAAGTATCATATAGATTCTGTAAAATGGTAACCAATAGACTACTATAATGACGCTGGCTTGCAAACGTGAGCATTGCGATTATTTGGCGTTTGAAAAAAATAAAACCAATGAAATTATATTCATATGACATGCTGAAACATATGCCACTGACTGTACCTGGGATGAAGACATTTCACACGCGACGGCAGAAGAACACCTGCATGTGAACTCCTCCTGCAGTGTTCAGGGGAACTGTTAGTGCTGCAACAACCCGCGGGGCCGCTTTTATGAAGTTATTTGGCCCGCCCCGCACCACTGTATATATTTTTAAAACCCGCCCCACACCCGCGACCATTAAATAGACATACGGGGTCCGCGGGTTATGAGACGACCCACGCATTACTAGTTCAGGGCTATCAGGGCTGTCATGTCAACAAATGCACGCGCGATGGCATCCCCTGTTGTAGGATGACAGAGCTTACGACAGTAGTTGACGACATTATTTTTTCCCAACTGTAGGGGGACCCCGAGAGCAAAAGTTACCAAGTGCTGCTTTAAAGTTTTGACAAATGGATGATGGATAATTCAATTCAATGAACTTTATTGTCCTCAATGGGATCTTGGGAAATTTGTCTTGGACTATTCCTATGATTCTTGGATAATTCATATGAATTCATACGATCACATTCACCACAGTGACGGTTGCAGGGTTTGAGGTTGACCTTCATGCTAACTTTTTATACACTTTCATAAACATCTCTTTCACATGATGCACAGAGAAGATTGTAGACTTAAAAATTAAGCTTTTCCTCGTGGTAGTTTAATTCACAGGACCGGACACCAGTTATTTTGCCAAGATATTTATTTCATATCATTTTATATCAGACATAGGAGAGAAAGACAATTGTCCTGGGAGATGATCTTCATTCCAGCTTTCTCTCTCTTCCTGGACACCCAGTTTGGATTTTATAGGTTGCTCAGACAGAGAAATCAATTGTATTACTAGATAAACAGTTGTTTGCGCTATACCTCGTGCTTTCACGTGGCATAATATACCCTAGAACATGTGCATAGAGAAACTTGTTGTTCATTGTTCAAAATATGTCTTATACAGAACTTGTGACATGTGTCATATGCATTGGTAGGAAAACAACATGATGCTACACAATACTTCCTTACAGAGAATTGCAATTACATGTGCATCATTGGAAAACTTGCTACATATTCCTGTGTTCAAAATGATCTCCTCTCCATGTCTCTCACTCCTGTGCTCAGACTCATTCTGACTAAATAATAATGATTATACAAATGATAATGAATATTAATAATACAAATACATAATATTAACTGATTATACATACTAATAATACAAAATAAAATTAAACAGTCAAATTTTGATCTACAAAGATCATGACATATTCTCAAAAAAATAAATACATAAATAGCAATACAAAATAATGAAATAGCTGATTGATTATGATTCATGGTTGCGCTCAAGAAGTTAACTAAAATGTCACAAGCTGCCAATACAGGCGCTTATTCTAAACAGCTTTTTGAAGAGGAAAAAAGGAGACGAATTCTAAATGCCTGTGCAATTATAACCACTAATCAATAGCACAGCAGAACTGAATGGAAATCTGCCCTTACCTATTCAGACATCATTATTATCATCATCCAGAGTCCCTCTTGTACTCGAGTTTGAGTGAAGATACAAAATATGGATCTTAAAAATAAATTGCCTTACCTCTGAAGTGACTGAAATCCTACGCTTTATTATTTCTATGTTGAATAATCTGATTACTCTGATACATGTGGCATATGAACGCTGTTTATTGTTGACTATAAAGATTAGTCTGCCTCGGACAGATATGTATGTGTTAGCTCTAGATTTATAAAACTACAATGCTTTAGCTCCATGTTTCTGATGTGCATTTGTGACACGTGGAGTATATGCTCATTTTTTTTACATTTTTAAATCGCCCTATTATGCTATTTTAAAGTTGCCTAATTTAGTTTTGGAGGTCTCTAACAACAGGCTTACATGCATCAAAGGTAAAAAAAAAAAAAGAAAATTGTTTAATAATGTTTCTTTTTCTCACAAAATACACTTGCACATCATCACAATGTTTAATGATTCTAAAATGACTCAATGGATGAATCATCTCTCTAAATCCCTCCTTTCCAGGAGCTACTCTGCTCTGATTGGTCAAATGGACCAGTCTGTATTGATTGGTCTACTTACCGCACATAGCTTGTATTTCAGAAGCTAAATGGCCATTACCATAACTAAACTCCAACTTCGTCCAGAGGCTTCCTATAAAGCTCAGCAATTGTACACACTGTGAAGACAGTAACGATGACGCCAAATTTGTATCAATCCCAGCGCCAATCAGAATCGACTATGAAACATTTTAAAAACAAATTATTTAACCTGAACCTTAAGCAGGATGTCTCTCAGTGATGCTGCTCAGCTTGAGGTAAATTATGAGATGTTTCAACTGTAGTTCCTCCTCATCGGCATTAACAAGTGTGTGTCCATCAGCAAACCCATGTGCGTGTGTTTCTAATCTATTGCGGTTAACATGTGGAAACTGTATCAATAACAGCGCGTGTTAAAGGGTTAGTTCAAAAAAGGAAAATCCTGTACTAAATGACTTACCCTTATATCCTTTGACACCCGTAAGACCTTCGTTCTTCTTCAGAACACAAATGAAGATATTTTTCTTGAAATCCGATGGCTCAGACAGCCCTTCGTTGACATCAATGTCATTTCCTCTCTCATGACCCATAAAAGGCACTAAAGACGACGTTACAAAGTCCATCTAAGCCGGTCGGTAATTTAAAAAAAATCCATAATAGGGGCACTTTAAATGAATTTTGCATACTGTAGTCTGAATATAGAACTATAAAACTTTGAACTAACTAATAGCCCCTTAAATTGTTTATATGTATAATAATGCATTGTTTCTATAGTTTCCCCCATCTAAACACACTAATACAGACCTATTTTCCAATTCAACCAAGATCAGTCAAATTTGTTATATGATAGAAGCATAGATAGAAGAGGTGACATTTTACTTATCTTGGTATTATTTAATAATGTATGTGGCGATTATGCTCTGCTGATCTTTGAGAAGAGCAACCCTGCTGTTTCAACTGGCCGACACCAGATCCAATATGTGGGGCAGTGTTAATGACCCCATTACTCTGCTCTGATGGCTTCTATGGGTTTGATGTAGCAATGGTGACAGTGTTGTTTATCCAAGCAAATGGGCACATTGAGTCTAGGTGTAATCACTCTCCTCTGAGACCCTGACCAATAGACAGCGGAACGGAAAGGCAAGGGCGAGTTTTTATAGTTTCATTCGTGATGATATACCAAATCATTACAGAGATGTGGCCGCTGGGGTCAATTGCATTGCACGGCCTACGTTTAAATTCAACACCTGAACACAGAATAATCACAGCGATTGAATGACCCAAAATGACTCTGTGGTGCAATATACGGATCTCCATGCAGGACTGTTCAAGGTAAAATCGGGGGGAAAAATGGCCCTGCAAAAAACACAGAAGAATTCAATCTGGTTTAAAGTGATAGTCCATTCAAAAAACATTACTCACCCCAATGTTGTTCCAAATTCATGTACTGTTACTTTCCTGTTTATTGTGCAAATGCTTTTAAACTATTTATACTGTAAAGAGCAATTAAAAATTTAGGTGTTAACTTGACTACCATTTGTAGGGAACACAAAAATCAGAAAAGTATAAAGAATGAACGGTCTCCTTTTTCCCATACACTGTAAAAAAATATTTACAAAATAAGTTACCTGGTTGCCTTAAAATTTTGAGTTCAATGAAATAACAAAATTTGAATTAATACAATGAACATTTTTGAGAATCGACAACCTTTATTCAAATATTATTCAAATATTTTCTAAGCATATTGGGTAATTGTGTGTGTGTGTTTTATTTGTGATGACGCAGTGAAACATGCCAATGATACAATAATATTTTAGTTTATATTTATTAAATCAATTTCCTTCATTGTATCAACTTAAATTTTTGATTTCAATAAACTCAAAATTTTAAGGCAACCAGGTTACTTACTTTTTTAAGTTAAACCAACAATATTTTACAGCAATATTTTAATTGTCATTTGGATAATGACATTTCAGAACCAAATTTAATTAAATTACTAGGGGTGACCCCGAATAGTCGAAGATTTGATGCATCAATATGTGGAGCCTGATTCGACCACCGATCTCACGGGTGTTATGAAACGAGGATCATACCATTTTGGCAATATGGGGGTGCTCAATATTTTAAAGACGCGTCGCGACGCTGAGCTCAGCATCTGGTGTGCGACCCCTTTAAGGGTGCTGAGCTTCACACCACGCCTTTAAAATTCGAACACGTTCAATGAGTGTACACACACCGGTGGCAGCATTCAGTTCCTGTCCGCGGCCACTTAGGAAGTTGTTTAATTCTGCCGCACCACAGAGAGCTTTTTCAAGGATATATATTAAATGTATATTATATTTCCCTCAAATTGTCAATGTACATACTGATTTAACCCTGTGCTACAAGATACACTCATTGTGCAGCCCTTCTGTCAGTCAATTCAAAATTGAGCTTGCGTGTATATAATGTGCGCGTCAGGTGGCGGTGTGAGATCCTGAGGCGCGGGGCTGAGCTTTGCGTCCTTCACCCCCTTTAGGCTCAATCGGCTTAAGAACGTGCATGTAAGCGCACTCAAAGTGTTCTTTTCCTCTCTAGGCAGGTATTTTTTTTATTTTTATTTATTCATCAAAATGTTCTTTTATATATTTGTGTGATGTTCTGTAATTCGATCGCGGCTTTAACATGTTATGAGAAAATGGTTTATGAATGTTTATCCACCACATTACCTTTTAGGCTATTTAAACCTGAACAAGAAAGCCATAGTCAGTTCGTCTGTCAGTTAGCAGGCAGTTTTGTCGCTTTATTAAAAGTTGTTGCTTTGTGCAGTGTGTAAAGGAAAATAAAAATAGTTTTACCCTTCTGCTGACAAGTGTCGTGCCCCTCCCAACCCATTCACACACACATAGATGATTCGACTATCGGTTGACCATAAAGAGATTCGACAATTCTGATTTGAATGTCTAAATCCTTAGTCGAGGATAGCCCTATAAATTACACTAAATTGTTTAAATGTGTGTTTCAAAGATTATCAAAAGCCTAAGTGTTCTGAACAAGGTGAGGTGAGTAAATAATGACAGGATTGCATTTTTTGGGTGTTTTTTTAAATATTTTTTTTATTTGTTTGGACATTGTTGCGAGTGAAAAAGGATATACAATATGTGTAAGGGAATTGATTTTTTTTGAGTTTTAAATTAGTGTTGCTTTAAGTGTCAGGCATTTGTCTTTCACTTAGTTTAAAATAATTGTGTAAGGATTGACATTAGCAACACTCCATCATCATATAGTAGCCTATGATTTGAACATGTTAAGGCACTTTTTACAGAATAATCTGTAAAAACGTGTGGTCTGGTTACTAAAATGAAACTGCTATTCCCCCTCTTCTCAAATGTGCTGAGGCACTAAATTCTGAACATTGTTATTAAAAATTCAATTTTACTAAACTCATTTAGTGAATATTCCATTAACTCTTCACTCCTACCTGATATACATAAAACATGTTACCGAAGGCCTCTTGGGTCTGTTGTGATTAAATTTATTACCCAAAGACATCAAACTTGAATTGACTTGTGCTCAGTGCCTCAGAGGACATCTTTATAGGCCTACTTACATGAATATTGATTTGACCAGGTTGTTACACACATGTAAAGCAACTCCTCAGAAGCCTTAGAAACCAGTGAGCTTTATTGCACTCTTAGACCATCAAACAATTTGCAATAAGTGTAGTCATAATGTAAAGTGTATCTTTTATGCACTGGAAGCAAATCTGCATATCACCTCAGAATTTTGACTGATTTTAAACCACATTTATGCTAGACTTCTGCAAAAAGTAAATTTGAATGCTGTCTCATATTGTGTTTCGAGTGGATAAACACTGGTGTAAAAGGTGACTTTGCATCGGCTACTTTACAATAGTGTAATTTTACACATAATAGGCGTCATAACTCTAAAATGATATATAAGTCATGACAGGTTATGATTTTCTATTAACTCATCAATATAATTAAAGCAATTTTAACTTAAAGAGGTACTTCACAGACAAAATTGCTTTCAATAAAACGGCTGCCTATTCTGTATCACATGTTATTAGATCACATTTGTTTCCATGGCTACTCGTTTGTTAACCATTTACTCTGAAATATCCCGTTATGTTTATTCGGTTCACGTTACGTTAACATAGTGAAGGAGTTGTTGTGATCATTGAGTTTATTAGTAATTTCATGTTCCTCTTCAGATTGTGAGTTTCTACTACAAAGCCTTTACATTTGTGACATACTGTAGAAAGTTGAAACAATGAAATCAGTGCTTCTCGACTAGAGAAGACAGGCTGCTGTCTTCCATTTTGCGAAACAGCTAGAAAACACCAACAATTTATAGGGCATCCAAAGCCACTCTTTTCAGTCTGCCACCGCCTTTCTTTTCTTCTTGGCAAAGTTTTAGTCATAATGGTGTTGACTTGTATTGTTCCTGATGCAACATATCAGCGAGTAAACATTTAAGGGTAGTGGATTACTTTCAGTTTCCAGTTAAGAATCCAGTACATTGTAGGCAATGGCTAAGGGCTGACAAGTATCTTAAATATAGAAAGAATGCCAAAACAGGAAATCTGAAAAAAAAAAAAAAATGAAAAAAAAAAAAAACTTTTTGTACTCATTTTTAATTGAATGATCACAAACACTATGTTAAGCCTTATGGAGGGTAAACACCTGAAATAAACTGCCATTCTGCCAGTTTTAAGTTATACAATACAAGATAAAAAAGGCTGAAATTACTTGATTATACTTGTAAAATGCATACACTATATGGTAGATTACTTAGTGCATGAGTGCATAGTTTATAGTGCACCATTTAGGACGCAACTTTATACGGTGGCCCAGTAGGGCACAACAACAAAATCAAGCCACAACAATGAAAAAGACACACCACAACAAAATCAAGCAACAACACAAAGAAATCAAGCCACAACTCAACAAAATCAAGCCACAACAGCGAAAAAGCCACACCACATTGAAATCAAGCCACAACACAATTAAATTATGTCACAACCACAAAATCAAGTCACAACACAACAAAATCAAGCCACAACACAATTAAATCATGTCACAACCACAAAATCAAGTCACAACAACTAAATCAAATCACATCACTACAGAAAAGCCACAACAAAACAAAATAAAGCCACAACACAACAAAATAAAGCCACAACAACGAAAAAGCCACAACATGTTAAATTCGAGTCACGTCAATGAAAAAGCCACAACACATTAAATTCAAGCCACAACACAACACAATCAAGCCACAACAATGAAATCTAGCCACAATACAATTAAATCAAGTTACAACACAACAGAAACACCACAATACAACTGAATCAAGTCACAACAGAAAAGCCACAACACCACAGAAACACCACAATACAACGGAATCAAGTCACAACAGAAAAGCCACAACACAACGAAATCAAGCTACAACAACAAGAAAAGCCACAACACATTAAATTCAAGCCACAACACAACAAAATCAATCAACAATTAAATTCAGCCACAGCAGAATTAAATGAAGCCACAACAATGAAATCAAGCCATAACACAACAGAAAAGCCACAACAAAACGGAAATGCACCCAACCACTGGGCACTTTGAGTGTGGTAAAGGAATTTTTCCTTGCCACTGTTCTATAGTCTTTCAAAGATGTCAGTACCAGAATGAATTTTAACAATATGTAACCATTGTATATTGACACAAAATTATTATTCAAAATCAACTGCATGCATTATAGATGTATATTTATAATTTTGTTGTGTTGTGGCTTGATTTCAGTGTGTTGTGGCTTGATTTAATTGTGTTTTGGCTTGATGTGGCTTGATTGTGGTGATGTTGGGTTTGTTTTGTTGTGGCTTTTTCGTCATTTTGTGGGTTTAATATGTGTGTTCATTGTGGCTTATTTTTGTTGTGTTGTGGCTTGATTTTGTTGTGTTGTGAACTTATGTTTGCTTTTTAAATTTTGTTGTCTTGTGCACAACTGGCCCACCGTAACTTTAGAATAAAGTATTAGAATGTGTTCAAGTGTGTAAACAAAGTATGAGGTAACTGTTTGGAGGCTAGTATGGAGTTGTTGCAGTGACATGAGCAAGTGTGTGCTTTAAAGCGAACATTAATATAGTTAATGCCCTCGGCATCAATGTCTAATGAAATACCGTCTCATGAGAAAAGGCCACACACGTGGGTCAGTCTGCTTCTGCCTAGTCAAAACACTAGCCACAAGCATAGGAAACATAAATAAACCAAGAGTGTGTACGCGTACATGTCTCTGGAGTCCCAGTCAGGCAGAGGAAGTGTCTTTTAGTACTGTAGAAGAGCACTATCTTTATGTTGAGTTTGTTTTCTGATACTCTCTGACCTCTATCCGCTCTTATCAGACTGGCCAGACTGACTGTGGCCTTTTTAAGACTGCCCTAATGGCCTCTATTCTAACTAGTGTGGCTTCTACAAAGAGTCAAAACATGTATCTACCACAGGATATTGCAACAGTGGCAGGGCTTTACATTCAGGAATGTTCATGCCATTCCACCAAAATAACTGGTCAAAGACAGGACACATCATAGCTGCGCTTCTGGGGTTGTTGAGTGACTTTATGCCACCTTCTAATATACCTCGTTTTGACAAAATCTAAGGTAGTAGTAATGGGCGATATTAACAATATGTATAAGAATACAAAATTGGCCTAAGATAGAGATTTTAATCGCGATAATGCATGTTGATGATACAATCTGCCCACGAAATTTAGAGCCACGAGCTGCAACGCATCATCGAATTCGTAATATATATTGAGTCAACATGGCTGAAAGCGAAACGAAAGAGCTGGAGAAACATCCATTATTTAGATTTAAGCCGTCCGATGAGCGGCTGCAAACTATACTGTAGAGTGGGTGGGGAAATTGCCCTGGCTAAGAGTCTTCCTGCCATCTTTCTTCATTTTTAATTTGTAGCTTCTGTAGTATGTGTAAGATTATGGCCAATACTGCTAAAGCAATGACTATCAATTGTGGTCTTGACTGGCCTTGAGATAAAATCCTCTAAGTCCGAGACCAAGACAAGACCGAGTACAAATGCAGTCGAGACCGAGACAAGACTAAGACCTTCAAAAAATGGTCAAGGTGGTTCTCGAGTACTACAACACTACTGCTTAATGACATATTCACATTTTCTCTTACCTAACTGGATATCACTGGATATGATGCAGTGAATCAATTTTTCACATCAGCTCACATTATATTTTTACTTGTAAATGCTTACACTGTTTGGCTATCTCCATGATGTCCTCTGTACAGAGACATGAAAATGATACATTGGCTTCAATGAGAAACACAAAGAGAAGATATTTCTTTTGTAGTCGCTGATGTAATTAATTCCCTTAATTAAGCCTCTGTATCGACTTGGAGTTTGAGGGCCATCTAACTCAATGCTCCTGAGTTCACAGTGTAGCTTCTCATGTCTGTTTCTACCTGTTTGATTATAATGGATAAGCTGGCCTTTGTGAGGTAAAACTCATCCTCTTTCCACATTGTGGCCGTGTGTGTGTCTTTGATTTGGATTTGCAGGTGTTGCCGCCCCCTCATTCACTGCCCACACCAAGATGGCATATTCTCACAGAGACCAACATGATGTTTCATCTCAATATCATATTAGCAGCGAGAGCTTGATATTCAAACGGCCATTCCATCTAGCTCTAATCAGAGTGTTGCTTGTGCTGCATGGCAACCGTTCCGTGAAGGGGATTTGAATATGACTGACAGAAAAAAAAGCAAAGAAGCAGATAAAAAAAATTAGTCTTTTGATTTGCTGTGTCTGTTTATCAGCATCAGTAATACTTACCTCTTTGGATACGGATGAGAATATTTAGGAGGATTTAATCTAATACAAAAAGTTCACTTGCATTTCTCTTAATCTGGTCATGTTTCATTGTTGGATTTCTGCTAAGTGAAGGGACAATGAAGTTCATTTTATTTATAAATTACATTTAAAAACAGCCACAAGACTGACCAAAGTGCTGTACAAAAAGACCACTGTAAAATCCAAATATAATAATTTAACACTTGACAAATGCATGACTGTCTCAGCAATATTATGTTTAACATATTGGGGTCTTCAGCAACCCGTATTATCTAACATGGATTAATCTCTACCTGTCATGGTAATATAAAACTTTACGGAAATTAGATTAGAACAATTACAAAATAATTTTTAAAAAAGGCATATTTTCTTACCTTTGGGAGCTTGGAAGGGTTCAGTTTCAGATGTTTTATCCCATCATAACTGTCCTCGTCAGAGTTCATTTCCCAATACATTCGTCATCTGGCTCATATTCGCCATCTCAAACATATTCTCAAAACTCATTTTCAGGATCTTCAAAATCAATATTTTGATTGTTGACAACTTCTACACCAGATCCAGCATCAAGTGACAGCAACACTTATATTTGATTGTGTTCAGTACTTGCTCTGCTGTAAATCACTGAGCCATTTCAAGTTTTGCAGATTATAATTATACTTTTGTTTTCTGTCTTTGTTGTTTTGTGTATCAGACATTGCCATTTATTAGGTGGCCTTAACTACTATATGTACTCACATTAAACAACAATGCACTTATTGTGTACATACGGGTAAATTTAGGGACAGGTGTGGTGGTATGGGTGAGTTTAATAGTAGGGTTAGGTGTATGGGAAGTGTCAACAGTGTAATTATAAATGTAACTACAGAAATTAATAACAGATGTAATTACATGTTTTTTTTATGTAAATACAATGTAATAATGATAAGTGTATTATATCAAATTATTAATTTAAATGTTAGTACATAGTAGTTAAGACATTGATAGACGACGCACAGGCCCTGTTTTGGTTAAAATTATTTGTTTCCCCTCTGGATTTAAACATTCTTGGAAAGATTTGGTATAAAGTCAACAAAACATATAACATTGTTTTAGAGGTTTTTGGATATTTTCATCCAACCTTATATATTGTGCCTTTAAAGATAGAAATCCACAATAAAAATACAACTAGAAACACACACAGAGACAAAAACAACAGGTAGTAAACCAGGGAGAACATACACTTTTAAAAGAGACTTGTCAGGGAAGGTGACACTCTAATCTCTAAAGGGAAGATATTCCATAGCCGTGGCCCAACCACAAAGAAAGCTCAATCCCCTTCTACATTTCAGTCTGGAGTGTGGCACTAAAAGTGTCACGGCCGCTGGATGCAGCACAAAGGAAAGTTGACAGGATCGAGATCTAGCAGCTACTTTTATTAAACTTTAAACAAACGTTTGACCATACACGGAAAGAGCCGTGGGAACAAAAAAACTGACATGGTATGGACGAGGACAGTCAGAGAACTGAAAGAAACACTGGGCTTAAAGGTCCACTGAAATCAAAATGTACGTTTTTTAGCTTTTGGTATGACTGTGTTAGCCTTAATGTTATGAATAAGCTGGTATGTTCCAAAACTATGACAACATTTGCATTTAGAAGATATAAGCATTCAAAATGTACAGTCTCTCACTTCTGTTAAAACTAATCTCAGCCTACGTCTCAATCAGTTCCCTAGTTCAGTAGTCAGGGCACTGATCAGGAAATAAGCTTTCTCGTCAAATCTTCTGTCCAATCAAAATGCTCTCTGGAATCTAAAGCCCGCCCCCTACACTGCTGAAGCTGCGGCTGAAATCGGTCAGTTGTTAACACACATTTACTAATTTCTACATGGTGAAAGGCACATAACACACACTATATACAGGTCCTTCTCAAAAAAATTAGCATATTGTGATAAAGTTCATTATTTTCCATAATTTTATAATACAAATTACACTTTCAAATGTTTTAAATTCATTGCACTCCAACTGAAATATTTCAGGTCTTTTATTGTTTTAATACTGATGATTTTGGCATACAGCACACTAAAACCCAAAATTCCTATCTCAAAAAATTAGCATATCATAAAAAGGTTCTCTAAACGAGCTATTAACCTAATCATCTGAATCAACTAATTAACTCTAAACCTGACTGCTGTCCAGAAGGCCATCATTGACACCCTCAACCGAGAGGGTAAGACACAGAAAGAAATTTCTGAACGAATAGGCTGTTCCCAGAGTGCTGTATCAAGGCACCTCAGTGGGAAGGAAAAAGTGTGGCAAAAAACGCTGCACAACAAGAAGAGGTGACCGGACCCCGAGGAAGATTGGGGAGAAGGACCGATTCTAGACCTTGGGGGACCTGCGGAAGCAGTGCACTGAGTCTGGAGTAGAAACATCCAGAGCCACCGTGCACAGGCGTGTGCAGGAAATGGGCTACAGGTGCCGCATTCCCCAGGTCAAGCCACTTTGGGCTACAGAGAAGCAGACTGTTGCTCAGTGGTCCAAAGTACTTTTTTCGGATGAAAGCAAATTTTGCATGTCATTTGGAAATCAAGGTGCCAGAGTCTGGAGGAAGACTGGGGAGAAGGATGCCAAAATACCTGAAGTCCAGTGTCAAGTACCCACAGTCAGTGATGGTCTGGGGTGTCATGTCAGCTGCTGGTGTTGGTCCACTGTGTTTTATCAAAGGCAGGGTCAATGCAGCTAGCTATCAGGAGATTTCGGAGCACTTCATCCGTCTATCTGCTGAAAAGCTTTATGGAGATGAAGATTTGGTTTTTCAGTACAACCTGGCACCTGCTCACAGTGCCAAAACCACTGGTAAATGGTTTACTGACCATGGTATTACTGTGCTCAATTGCCATCTCTCCTGACCTGAACCCCATAGAGAATCTGTGGGATATTGTGAAGAGAAAGTTGAGAAGACCCAACACTCTGGATGAGCTTAAGGCCGCTATCGAAGCATCCTGGGCCTCCATAACACCTCAGCAGTGCCACAGGCTGATCGCCTCCATGCCACGCCGCATTGAAGCAGTCATTTCTGCAAAAGGATTCCCGACCAAGTATTGAGTGCATAACTGAACATAATTATTTGAAGGTTGACTTTTTTTGTATTAAAAACACTTTTAGATAGAAAGAGATAGGAATTTTGGGTTTTCATGAGCTGTATGCCAAAATCATCAGTATTAAAACAATAAAAGACCTGAAATATTTCAGTTGGTATGCAATGAATCTAAAATATATGAAAGTTAAATTTTTATCATTACATTATGGAAAATAATATGCAAAATTGTTTTAGAAGGACCTGTATGTGACAGTAAACGATTCAGTGTAAATATGCTTTCATTTGAGGCGAATAAAGTCTGTTTTCACGTTAGTTTCACACACTGCAGCAGTGCATACACACCAACGGCTCTGGTCTAAATTTAGACTACAGACACGAGAGTGCAGCGCGGATCATATGCGCGAGTCGGCGCAGACAACAAACATATCGACCCATTTGAATTCTGCACAGAATGCTGCATTTCAAAAGCGATATGGAGGAGATAACAGGCTTGTTCGACTTCCCCTAGCGATGCGCAGACCGATCGGCGGCTGACTTGAAGCAGTGCATGCCGGTTAGAAATTTTGTCCGACTTGAGACAGCGCCGACGGCAACAAAGTACCGCGAGAGCGATTCGAGAGCAGCCGGCTGATGCAGCCGGTGCAGATTCTCAAGGGTGGCTGCAGGAGGCTGCTCGAGCTCTGATGACGACACAGCTGATCCACGATTGGCCGGATTCACCGCATGACAGCGACCACGTGTGTTTCGTGTTTATTCTAAAACCTTGTTACACTAATGCTCACAAATCATTTATTTATAACAGTAAAACCTCTCTTCATGTAGTCACAATGTTATATTGTCATGTTTATCAAACTAAAACATTGATAAAAAACATTGACAACACTTCATTGATAGTGTATGTTTATATGTTGAACTTTAATCTTGTCCAAATAGACGCTTTATTAAACAGTACATAAAGTATTGGATGAAAATATCATTTGAAACATCTGTGTATTTGAGAAATACTGCATTTATTTAACTTCAGCTGTGATAAAGTTTGCAAACGCAGTGCAAGCATCACCACGAGAAGCAGAAAGTGTCCGACTTCACGTCTCCGTTTGCAGCTCCTCCCCGACTGCACTCGGCTACTCTCGCCAATCGCATGCATCCAGCCGCAGCCGCAGCCGATGTCGAACACACCTTATGATGATAAACAGTGTTAGAGGAAACTGGCTTTACCAAACAGAGAAAGGTCCGCTCTTGCGCTCTAGTTAAACTGTATATTAACGAAACACTATTGGCTGTTTCAAAAAAGGGGAGGAGCTGCTAACAGCTGAAGCTGTTTCAGGGGAAATTACGTCAACACATTGAATAATGTGGCACGTTTCAAGGCACTTCAGTGGGCCTTTAAATACAACAGCACACCAATCAAAGAAACGTGAACCACCTGTGACATCTTAAGCCATTAGTAAACGAGACAGCCAATAAGGATTGAGAGCATAGGAAATTGGTTTAAACTAAGGCCTTGGTTATGTGGATTGTGGCTTTTTATGTCAAACTGGCCTTTTTTCCCCAATTTTTCTAGGCTTCTGATTGTCCAACATAACTTTGCGGTTAGGGTTACATTGTCACCTGTTGGTTTGTCATGGTCTTGACAGTGCTTCATTGCATGTGTTTTCTGTTTTCTAAGCCTAAATAAGCAAACAGAAACTGAACTAATTAACAAACTGAAAGATTAACCAATAAACTTCAAAGATAAACAGAACAGAGAATAAACAAAAAAAATATATCAGTTCAACTAGATAGATGGATTGTGAATTTAATAGCGATTGTGAATTGAAGAGTCAGCCAATGAAAAACCCTCAGGATTGGAGTGATGTGATCACTTTTACGACTTTTCTGTAGAAATCTGGCAGCAAGGTTTTGGACCAGTTGGAGGAAAGCAATTTGAGATTTAGAAATACCGCATTATAAAGAGTTGCAGTAATCTAAACTAGAAGTAATAAATGCATACACAGCCATCTATAAAGTTTTATCGGTAAGAACGTAGTTGATTTTTTGACAAAAGAAGGAGTTAATAAAAACAAGATCTAATTACAGATGAGATATGTTTGTTGAGTTTTAAAGACTCGTTTAAACGAACACCCAGGTTATGCACACGCGAGGATCTAAAAGCTGATAAGCTTCCCAAATCAATGCTGGCAGCCTGCAAATTATCATTGGGGCCAAAAACAATCATCTCATATTCATTTAAAGATGAAAAGCTGATGCATCGTTTAAATTAATCTGGAAAATGATTGAAAAAATGAAGAAAAAAATAAAAATCTGATATCTTATTCATGAAAGATGGTCATTTGAGACTGTGGATTTCCATCAAGAATTAGGAAATGGCTGTCTGCTTTACTGATTATACTCTGTAATTTGATTTGGATTTTATTTAATAAAGGACAAACAAAAGTTGCCTTAGTTTTTAAGTGTGGTATAATCTTAAGAATGTGGAATTGTTATGTTTTAGGAAAACATATGTAATACAGAAACAAATGTGCAGATTCCTTCACTCTAAAAAATGCTGGGTTAAAAACAACTCAAGTTAAGTTTAAAATGGAAAAATCCAGAAATTGTGTTGTTTGAATGGGTCCATTTACTAGGGTTCAAACAACCCAATTTCTGGGTTTCTCAATTTCCAACCCATCTTGGATTGTTTTTAACCCAGCATTGAGAGTGTTTAGTAGTAGGTCTCTCACCAATGCAGAGATAAAGCGGTGTTTTCCTGAACATGCCCTTCTTTGAGTAGGGTGTGGTGCTTGCATTTAAAGACTAAGAAATACCCATTTTCCACCAAGGTAGTTTGAATGCTGGTTCAGAGCCAGAGACTAGTTTCAAATCAGTCCTTTGTCTTTCAACACATAAAGCACCAGCTCTAAACCAGGAAAAGTGGTTCTTAAATAGCACCAAAACATTACTTGTCTGGAAGTAAGAACCGCTTGCTTCAGGGCTGGGGTTGCTGTGACCAACTAGACAACATTTTTAAAATGGCAGCTAATTGAGCTAATAGAAGCTCAATTGTAATATCTGTCTATATAAATTAGAGTGAGCTGGACAAACGCGTTAGATTTGGCATGTTTGGATGGCTATGTAGGTTCACAAAGCCACGTGCATCAATAGCAAAGCAACCTCTGCCGTTGTTGATGGAAGGCTTGTTCGCGATGCACTGGCCCTGCGCAGGCCGATTAACGCGTGAAATCAAAGTGCCAGAAGAGGGTTTGGAGAGCATTCGACTCCTTATGCTATGATGTCATATGCCGATCGGTCTGGGCATCTTGAACAAGCCTGGTGTGTTTGGGGCGGCAGTGGCTCAGTGGTTCATGTAGATTGTCTACAAACCGAAAGGTTGGTGGTTCGATCCCCGGTTCCACCTGACCAAGTGTAGAGGTGTCCTTGAGCAAGACACCTAACCCCAGCTGCTCCTGACGAGCTGGATGGTGCCTTACATGGCTGACATCACCGTCGGTGTATGAATGGGTGAATGTGAAGCAAAAATGTAAAGCACTTTGGATGGCCATAGGGTCTGTTAAAAAGCGCTATATAAATGCAGTCCATTTACCATTTTCCATTGCTACGCTAACGTTGCTGGGAAAGATGAGACATATACAGTGACGTAAGACCTGGCTCTGCATTGGCTCTCTAGCCCATGGGAAGGCAAGCCGGTTCTTAAAAGGCTCGTCAGTTGAACTAACTCTGAACCGCCAATAGCTCTGACTCTGAACTAGCACCTGGTTCATGCTGCTGGAAAAGGGCTAGTTCCTGATATCCTGCTACCTATGAATTAACACTTTTTCCCACAGTGCCACACTGCTAAGCCCAGAACTGACTTTAAATTGTATTGTAATTCAAATTGTAAATAATAACTAAACTCATGTTGACTAAATCCCCCACTTCAAAACCACCTGGTCTGTATCTGGAATTCTCTTTAGGTAACTTACAACCTTTTAAATCCTTCTCTTCTTCTCCAATGTAAAGGCCTATTACTGTATTTAAAAATAAAAAAGCGTGTCTAAAGCTTTAGAGGAACTCATCCATCTCTAATGCGAAGGCATAAAGAATCATCTTTTTACTCCTTACAATACATAATTCTTCCTGTGCTCAGTCTATGTACACGATATGACTGAACTATAAAATTCTTCACACTCTCTTTTTTGCCACTTCAAGCACAAACGGCAAGCATATGTCATTCTCCTTGGACCGTTTAGCTCTTCAAATTGTTCTTCATTTTTCAAACGACTGCTGCCGTATTGATGGAGCATTTTCCAAGTCCACTGAACAGATGTCTTTAATGAGTTTGCCGAGCTTAAGCACACAGACTGATATGGATTCTCAATGCATCATTTCAAAGAGCCAAACTATAAACTTCATCAAATAAATTAGTTTATGGTTCTGTTTTTTGAACGAATGACTCCTCTTAAAAACGAGAGGTGTTAGTGGTGAAACATACCTCAGTACATCAAAGAAAACTGTTACCTGCGGCCTTAACTTTGTGTAGATTTCTTCCTTAAAGGTGCACTATGTAGGATTTTTGCAGTAACATATTCAAAAATCACCAGGCCAGTGTTATATATTTTGTTCAGTTGAGTTCTTACAATATAAGGAGATTTTACCTCAATATTAAGAGATACCTCAATATTAAGAGATACCTCAATATTACAATATTAGGCGATCATACCTCAAGTAAAGCTGCGATAACCAGTGGAGTTTTTCAAGGATCAATTTTAGCTCCCTTTCTTTTCTCTCTCTATATGCTCCCTCTTGGCTCTAATTTCACAACGTATAAGCTATCATTCCATTGCTATGCGGACGATACACAAGTTTATCTGCCTTTAAAACGGAATACACTGGATGGACATAATGCACTATTGCTTTGTTTGAGTGATGTAAAGAAATGGTTGTCTCTAAACTTTTTAAATTTCATTGAGAGCAAAACAGAATTGATTGTTTTTAAACCCTCTGTTTCTGTGACTTCTACAAATCCAAATATGGGTGTGTTATCAGCATATGTTAAGCAACATGATAGGCAGATTAATACTGTGGTTAAATCTTCCTTTTTCCAACTGCGCTTCTTGCTAAAATAAAACCTTTCCTATCTTTTAAAAACCTTGAAAAAGTGATCCATGCTTTCATTACCTCCAGATTAGATTATTGTAACTCTCTGTACGCTGGGATTAGTCAAACAGCTCTCTCTAGTTTACAGCTGGTTCAGAACGCGGGATCATATCACTCCAGTTTTACAGTCTTTACATTGGCTGCCTGTACGCTATAGAGTTGATTTTAAAATTGTATTAATCTTTTTTAAGTCACTACATGGTATGGGCCCTTCGTATATCTGAACTTTTAATTGAACGCAGTGAAACAAGATCATCAAACCAGAGACTATTGCTTACACCAAAAACGAGGCTGAAGTCCAGGGGCGATCGTGCGTTTTCATCTATCGCCCCAAGACTTTGGAACGAGTTGCCCTCTTCTATTCGATTAGCTCCCTCTGTGATCACTTTTGAGTCAAGATTAAAAATCTGTTTGACAAAGCTTTTATTTCTGGTGGAAGTACTGTGTTTTACCATGCTTTTATGTTTAGTTTTTATTTCTTTTAAATTTATTTTAAATAGTTGTCGTACTTTTTATTTTTAAATTGAATTTGTAATTTTATTTTTACTGTGCAAGTGTTGTGTGTTTTATGTAAAGCACATTGATCAACCATGTGTTGTGGAAATGGTGCTATATAAATAAAATTGACATTGACAATATCCTTATAATATTTACTATTTGTAAATTTTGAGAAATTTGCTATTTTAACCAAGGAGCCAGGACTAGGGAACTCTAGGGGAAACGCCTGTCAATTGCGTCATATCTGAGTTACCATCAGTTTTCGGTTTTATTATCAGAAACGCTTTACTCTTAGCAGTGTGCAACAAGTGTCACAGCAGCCGCTGAGTAAACGCACAGAATAACGTCATAACATAATTTTAAACACACTCAAATGTATCTAATATGATAAACAGAGCTGCGTTACCTCCAACCTGGTCTCATTGACAAAACGTACCTGTGGCAACGTTTTTGCAAACTACAAAATACATACCAATAGGTACATATTGCGACAGTTTCAAAGAGAAATGAACACTAGAGGCAGTAAGACAGCATTTTTTTTATCGTTTTCATTTTTTTTTTACCATAGTCCAGGATTTGTAAACGAATACATTTTGGAGTTTGCGTCACTTAACCAGCTCCATATGTTCGGATTTTCTGACCTATTAAGCTTGCTCGATATCTCAGCTGATACAGATTTGAACTTGCCATGTTGAAAGCTCGGGAACAAATCCCGTGAAAAACAGGTCATGATTAAAGAACTCAAAGACGAGTTCAAAACACAAGCTAAAATGACATGGATATAATCTTATTTTTGTCACATTTGCTTTTGTTAACACTATCGGGTAGGTTTAGGGTTTAGTGTGGGTGTACATTAAAAAACCAACGTAACCAGATTCACGCACATCTGTTCCGGAAAAAAAAACTAAGCTTTTAGCTCCACCCAGTGGACATTTCACTTTGAAACTGTCGCGATATGTACCTATTGGTACGTATTTTGAGGTTTGCAAAAACGTTGCCACAGGTATGTTTTTTTGCAATGAAACCAGGCTGGTTACCTCACACTCATGACCGGAAAAGCATAAATGGCGCCGGCTATAATTGTGTCCCTTCATAATAAAAGTCCCGTCGCTTGCAAGGTGTGTGTTGCGCAACAATCGCTCCAGCGGCCTCGCTCAGCTCTCTCAACACTCGGTCGTACTCTGCTTCATACTACAGTAACATTCATAATCGCATCCATGAACATGATTTCTGCCCGAGTCCTATCCCAATTATTTTCCACTGGCTGTGAGGTGAGGACCGCAGATTCTGAGCTCAAACTTGGCGTCATCAAGCTACGCCTTTTGTTTTAATAGGTGCCCTCTAGCGGACGGAAAAGTGAAATAGTGCAGCTTTAAAGTATTAGATATATTTTACGTATACACAAATGTTTTCAGATTTACAAAACCAAACATAAACCTTCCAAATTTCCAGTTAGTGAAGTAGTTCTCGTTCATAGGTTCACTCAGTGTTCAGGTGTAATGATTGTCTGAAGCTCATATAAAATTATGACCCTCTGAGGCACTGCATTACCAGTACTTGAAAAGGGCATGATAAATAATCCCTCCTCCTCATATATACAGTCAAACCAAAATTGATTCAGACACCTTCAACATGTCTCACATTATCACAATTTATTAACTATAGTTTAAAAAATGGTTATAAAATATGACAATAACTCAGATGTATTGTGTCAAAACAAATTCATCTTGATAATGTCAGATAACTAACTCATAGAAAAGTATGTAATGGATTGCAATCAACCAATCAGCTGTCAGCTGAAGTTCATAATTAGATAATACCAATGTAGGTCAACCAATTACCAAGCAATGCTTAATTTTGTTCAATTTGTGGTGCAAAAGGTCACATTAGCAATTAAAGAAAAAACATGTAAGCAAAACATGGTCAGGTCAAAGTGTCTGAATAATTTTGATCCCAGATTTGCTTAAGCAATTTTACTGGTAAAAATGGTTTGAATAATTTTTTGAGGATAAAATAACACAGTTCGCTTTATTTTACTATGCTCAATTACATAAATGAACTTGTGTCCTGCACCTAGTACAAACTAATTTTTGGTTTTGATCGATCCTTTTGGTTCTCTCAGGCTGCAAAAAGGACCTCGTCCAGGTCCTAGTCATTTCTAGACTTGACTTTTGCAGTGCTCTTCTGACTGGTTGTTAAATAAGTACCATCATAGAGAGACACAAAATCACTCCAGAATTATTTTCTTCTTTGCTGGTGAAATGATCTCTCTACAGACAGCAAAATCCCTGACACTATTCAAGAAACAGCTGAAGACTCTATTCTTCGAGAACTTTTTTTGTAACATTTGTAACAATAGCGATTTTGTTGCCTCCTTAAGATTATTTGCTTATCTTATTCGTCGCTTTACACACAAGTGTCTGCTAAATGAACAAATGCAAATCCCTGGTTGTAAATGTGGAAACTTTGGGTTTTGAATGGGGCTTAATGATTAATTCTGGTCTTTTGTCTGAGGCTATGGAGACCACTTTGAATGCAAGAGCTGGTTTTACTAGGAGGTTTCATGCTGTTAAGTGTGGTAATTTGCCTCAGAGAGCAAAATTTGGGTCATTTTAAGTGGTTCACGAGTGTTTTCATGAGTGTTTTCTGCTGGTGCGGCCCCAGCTAACTTTAAGGTGTGTGTGGTGCTCCAGTTGATGGCGTTTCTTTATCTAGGTATTTACTTGTTTCAGCAGCTACATCCTGCTTAAATCCATGAGGTCCTTGTAACAGTTTAATTTAAAGTAAGGTAGTTATACACTACTACATGTGCTTACTAATAAGAGTAAATTATACATAATTACAACAAACACTAAACCTAACACTATAGCATGTACATGTAGCTAATTAATATTACTCAGCAGGCCACACTTTATATAGGTGGCCTTAACTACTAAGTACTTACATAAAAAAATAAGTACAATGTACTTACTGTGTTCAAATTCTATTGCAAAGCTGATATTGAGGTGGGATACGGGTAGAGTTAGGGACAGGTGTGGTGGTGAGGGTAAGTTTAAGGGTAAGGTTAGGTGTAAAGGCCAACTGTGTAATTACAAATGTAACTACAGAAATTAACTACAGACGTAATTACATGCAGGTATTTTTTTTTAAAGATAAGTACAATGTAAAAACATGTATGTACACAAGTGCACTGTATCACATTATTAATTAAAATGTTAGTACATAGTAGTTAAGGTCACCTAATATAAAAGTGAGTCCACTCAGCACTTCTCTGAGTAAGTACAATGTTACTACACCACTGTGAAATAAAGTGCCGTAAAATAACCCTAGCCACCAATTCAAACTATGCCAAATCCATGAATCGGTTCTTGTAAATACGACTTAATCGGTTCCTAGGCAAACTGATAAAAAATAAGGTGCCCTACTGCCTTGAATTGCATAAACTCATATGAAAATCTTTGCTTTTGAGTTTTGGTGCAATCTTAGAGCTAGTGAATGGACTGCAGGTCGAATGTGAGTCGTCTGTAGGCATCCCATCTGAAGCTACAGTTTTGTGTTAGTACTTGCATAGAGCAGCCTTTGTTTAAGGCCTAAGTACTACATTTAAACTAAAAATGTTCTAAAAAATGCTACTGAATGAGTGCTACTGAAAAAAATACTGAAAAATGCTACAGTCTGAGATTAAAAAACAGTGTGAAAATAAATAAAGGTACAGTCAGATTTTTATGCATTGTAACACCATTTCTGTAATCATATATATATATATATATATATATATATATATATATATATATATATATATATATATATATATATATATATATATATTTTTTTTTTTTTTTTTTTTTTTTAACAAATCATGAATATTACATCAAGTTGAGTTCATTTTTTAAAGTTATATTTTTAGTGGCATTTCAGCCTTGCACTTAATGAGCTCTCAGTGTTGTTTTGTGTTTGTCACGTCAATAGTCTCTGCAAGTTGATTATCTGCCATGATTTCTTCTCTAGCCAGTGCCTCAAAATGACATTTCAATATCTCTTCACTAAGAACCGAGTTACTCTGAGAAACATCCATCTATTGATCGGCACTGTATTACATTTTTCTTTCTTTTTTTCTCCGTGCTGTTAGAGAGGTTTGAGTTTTACAAAAACAAAAGTTTGTCTCTTCTAGACACTTTTCAAAAATGACTGAACATGAAATCCAGATTTACCCTATTTACTTCCTTAATACACCTTACCTGATCGTATTGTGTTCAATACATCAGTGCATGTATCCTAAAGAAGAGAAAAAAAAAGTTTGTCTCTCTAATCTTTCATCACAATGTAATAACTTTTCTCCTAAAATTACTTTTCATTTTATGCCGCAAATCCCTCTTATTTGTCAGCCCATTTTTTCCAACTGACTGCCTCCTTTCTGCTTTAGAATGCCCATTTTTCATGGTCCAATGAATTCTAAATGGATAATATCAAGTCTTGCCCTACCTTTTTCATTATTGAATAAACTAGTTCACTAAGAATTAGCTTTTGGAAGTAAAATGGGTTTTAAATTGTTTTTTAAAGAACAAAGAATCTCAATGTTTTATTTTCGTTTAACAATTAAAACAGATTTCTTGGTTTAATAATGGCAACACGGATGGTAAATTCGGTAGTGTGCTCTCTTTATCTTTGTTTTTAGTATGTTGTTTTATTGTGATTCTACAGATTGGAGTGTGTTTAAAGCTGCATTGTATACGTTTACACAATGATATATGTATATCATTTATATACCATTGCATCTCTCCTACTGCCTGCATATACACCTACATTTTTGAATCCCAATCATCCATTTCTCCCTTCATACCTCCATCTACCTCTTCCACCTCCCTTCCAGCTTTTACAATCTACGAGAAAGTTAGAAGGCTTTTCAAAGGACAAAACATCAGGAAGGACTCTGACCATGATCAGGTGTCCCCCTCTTGCTTAAAATGTTGCGCTGACCAGATGGCTACCATTTTTTACTCAGATATTTATCAGACTACACTGTAAAGAAAAAAAAAAAAAAAAACATTTTTAGATGGCCTAATTTAATTTCTGTGAATTGATTTGTATCAATTGTGGCAACAGTCTGTTAACATGGGATCAATCAGAAATATGTTGAGCCAATGGAAAAAAAAAAAAAAAAATGGTTTACCAATAGTTTACCAAACAGTGGTCCACTGAAATATTTAAAATTGTAGTAGCTTATTTTCTAACTGTCCCCAAACCCCCCATAACTTCATAAAGCAAAATACACAAAAAAGACAACATGGCTGACATTTTATCACATCACTTTATGAACATAAATCAATTCCATATCAAATATCAATACCTACACAGGATATTTGGTGGAATACCTTATTTTAAATAAGGAACATTACTGATTGAATGTGCAATGTTGTGGAATGTATAAGCCAAAATGAGTTTTGCCGTGCATATGGTACCCAATTTGTTACGGCCCGCTCGAGACCGCAACAAAGATGGGATCACCACAACATGGATTTAATATAAAAAACTAAATTTATTAAACAATCTAGGGGTTTACAAAATTCCAAATGCTGACAACAATACAATCTAGAAGCGAGGCAAGCGGAGGCCAGCCGGAGATGATGTCAACTCTCCGTCCTCCCTCCATTGCATGAAACCACGACATATATCGCTGCCTCCTAATTGGAGTCAGGTGTCCCCCATCTCTGCGGCCACCTACAAGAGAAGACAGAACCACACAAAAACACACCCATACCCATAACACCTCCCCTCTTAAGAGAGAGGATCCTTACCAAGGACCTCTAAAACATGAGAAAATTATTATTTAATTATTAAATTAATTAATACAAATTATGAAAAACATAACCACTTAACCCAAAATCATTAACCCACAACAAACCCAGTATGGTCTTTCTTAATCTGATCCCCCTCTGCAACTCGAACCAGCAACTCCCGATGCCCAGGAAAAGCCACGGTCACAATAAGAGAAGACAGAAAAAAGAACAAACAAATTAGCTGCAAAAACTCACACGGGGCACGAGATAAGGCATCAGCCAGTACATTCTCCACCAGTAAACAAGGTGATGCCCAACTTGAAAATGAAGGTTTGGTTATGCCATTTTCAACCATATACTTAATTTCAGACTCAATATGCTGTTGTTTGCCCAAGGAGACACGATAAAACCGCTGGCGTATTGGTTTTGCATCACCAACATCTATATCGTGCTCTATCAAATGTGTGCGTGAAGGTGAATCTGAAAACAACGTAGAAAAATCCGAAATCAAAGACAGTAACTCAGCTCTCTCGTGTAAGGACAAATGCCGCACAAAACCCTCCAAGTTATTTAGCGTTTCAGAGTTTTTAAGCCGGGGCTGCAGGATGCAATCCTCAGGTACTTTAATATCCTCAACAACCTCCACAGATGAAGCTGCCGCCACCGCTACAGGAGCCTTCTCTGACACTAGCGAACGAGAATGAAAGGGTTTTAACAAATTAACATGGCACAATTGTGTGCGTCTTCTCCGTTCAGGTGTCGAGATCAAGTAATTCTGGTCACAAACTTGACGTACCACCGTATACGGACCTGAAAACTTGGCACAGAAAGGAGAAGCAGGAAGAGGTAACAGGGCCAACACCTGATCACCTGAACAAAACACACGAGTCTCTGTGCATCGATCAAACAAACGCTTCATCTTCTTTTGTTTGTTTAACAAGTTGTCTTTGGCCATTTGACCAGCTAAGAGTAAACGTCGTCTAAAACCGTCAACATACTGTAACAAACTCTGAGGTTACGCAACGAGTTTTTCGCTGCGTACCATAAAAGTTTGTTTCGGTTTTCAGCACAGGCTGGTACGGTTCTGCTCGCTCTCCTGCACATCCGCATTCTAAATTCTCACACCATCGATTTTTTGGAGGTAGGACTTGTTCAGCCAACACATATTTTTCACTTCGACATGATAGATTGACTAAGCACAATTAAATATGTTTGGTGAATAAAAAAATTAAATTTCAAGTAAATACCTTAAGCTTTAATTAGTACAATGCATCTTTTTACATGGGGATAATTATTTGGATTGTATTTATTGAACCAATATGTAATTTTTCATTTTCCTTTTTACAGTGTAGTGGCCTTAACCTTAGTAGTTATTAAATGTTTTAGGGGCTGGTATAGGAAGTTGGTAAGGTAAGGTCATTTCAGCCTCACTGCTGGATCCATTCATTTGTATAAAGGTCAAATAGGTCTGTGGAAGATTTGCATTTTATTTTGGACCACCTCAGCTGTCGGGGCTTTTATGCATGCATTCTCGTTGTGGATTTTAGCACAGCTTTTAATACAATCATCCCTGATAGTCTTCATTTTAAACTAAAAACTTTTTCTTTTCTTTATATACTGTCGAGTTCTTAAAATTTGCTGATGACACTACAGTCCTTACACTTGTTTGGGATGGAGATGAGTCATATAGAAGCAGTAGGTGGACCTGCTCTCCTTGTGGTGTAGATGCAATAAACTGTGGAGAAGGTTGTTGGAAAAAAAAAAAAAAAAAAATCTGTTTGTCGCCACTCATAATTAATGTTTTTACATTGACCAACACTGTTTTTGGCACTACCATCTGCAGTAATCTGAAGTGGGAGAGGAACAGTGTCCTTATCATCCAAAAAGCACAGCTCAGAATGAACTTCCTCCACCAATTAAGGAAGTATAAACTCTCAAGGGAAACTTTGTACAATTTCTACAGGGCTATGATTAAATCAGTCCTGTGTTCATCATTTACTCGTTGGTACAGCTCTGCCACCCGAAGGAACAGGCACAAACTTCATTGAATAGTTAGGACGGCAGAACAAAATATTCGGTCTGGCTCACTTCAGGATCTGCAATTGTCCCGTGTCAAGAAACAAGACCCGTCATGACCCACATACAGCTTGTTAGAGTTCTAGCTTCTGGAAGGTTTTGCAGACTGGTTGAAAAAATTGGCCAAATTTCAGATTACAAATATACTATTTGCATACTTGGCCAATAGATTTAACTGAATTCAAATCAATTGGATTCAATAATTGTGAAGTTCACAGTTTATATCTGATAACAAAGCCAGAGTTAAAGAAAACGCAACACTATGAAGCTAAATGTTTCGGAGTCACTCGTTTTTAAAGAGAAGGGGAAAAATACACCACCAGCGCCATTGGACCTAGAGCAGTAATACATTAAAGGGCAGTCTAGACGACTGATTAGACTCTAATTAGAGTATGAGCTGATAGCTGGGTCTTAGCCTCAAGAATCACACTGCCTTTAGGACCAACAGTCTGAGACATGTCAGACATAATGACTTCTCTACTCTTTCGAGAGATTGTGCACATGATACATGCACGATTATATGAGATTATATTTTGTCACCTTTTTTATATTGTTTTTTTTTGGTCCACAATGCAGATTTTTAAATTTTTTTTCTCAAAGAAGCTTCACATTGATAACTAAAAATTAATGCAACTATATATATATATATATATATATATATATATATATATATATATATATATATATATATATATATATATATATATATATATATATATATATATATATATTTTTTTTTTTTTTTTTTTTTTTTTTTTTTTCGTTGTAAAAATCATTAGTTATTCGTTTTGGGGGCATACACAGCATTGCTTTCATTGTCTTTCTTTACAAAGTTTCCAACTACTTGTGTGGCGTGCATAACACCGTTTTTATACAAACTGGATCCTGCAGACTACGTTAAACTTTTGGATATACAAAGAGACCTGTTGTTCATTGTTCTTATGATGTAATGAGTGGGTAACACTTTACAATACATGTGCACTAATATGCATTAATTCATGCTTAACTAATGCACAGATAATCATGAGTTGATGTATTACAAATGGTGAACTAACCCATTTATTAATGATTACTGCATCAGCAAATAATTAATATTCTACACTCACCTAAAAGATTATTAGGAACACCTGTTCAATTCCTCATTAATCCAATTATCTAATCAACCAATCAGATGGCAGTTGCTTCAATGCATTTAGGGCAGTGGCCCTGGTCAAGAAAATATACTGATCTCCAAAATGATTGTCAGAATGATAAAGACAGGTGATTTAACCAATTTTGAGCATGGCATGGTTGTTGGTGCCAGACCGGTTAGTCTGAGTATTGGACAGTCTGCTCAGTTACTGGGAGTTTCACGCACAACTATTTCTAGGGTTTACAAAGAATGGTGTGAAAAGGGAAAAACATCCAGTATGCGGCAGTCCTGTGGGCAAAAAAAATGCCTTGTTGATGCTAGAGGTTAGAGTAGAATGGGACGACTGATTCAAACTGATGGAATAGCAACTTTGACTGAAATAACCACTCGTTACAACCAAGGTAGGCAGCAAAGCATTTGTGTTGCCACAACACGCACAACCTTGAGGCGGATGGGCTACAAATGCAGAAGACCCCACCGGGTACCACTCATTCAATCAATTCCACTACAAATAGGAAAAAGAGGCTACAATTTGCACAAGCTCACCAAAATTGGACAGTTGAAGACTGGAAAAATGCTGCCTGGTCTGATGAGTCTCGATTTCTGTTGAGACATTTAAATGGTAGAGTCAGAATTTGGTGTAAAGAGAATGAGAACATGGATCCATCATGCCTTGTTACCACTGTGCAGTCTGGTAGTGGTGGTGTAATGGTGTGGGGGATGTTTTCTTGGCACACTTTAGGCCCCTTAATGCCAGTTGGGCATCGTTTAAATGCCACGGCCTACCTGAGCACTGTTTCTGACCATGTCCATCCTTTTATGATCACCATGCACCCATCCTCTAATGGCTACTTCCAGCAGAATAATGCGCCATGCTCAAATCATTTTAAATTGGTTTCTTGAACATGACAATGACTTCACTGTACTGACATGGCCCCCACAGTAACCAGATCTCAACCCAATAGAGCATCTTTGGGATGTGGTGGAACGGGAGCTTCGTGCCCTGGATGTGCATCCCACAAATCTCCATCAACTGCAAGATGCTATCCTATCAATATAGGCCAACATTTCTAAAGAATGCTTTCAGCACATTGTTGAATCAATGGAATCAAAGTAGAATTAAGGCAGTTCTAAAGGCAAAAGGGGGTCAAACTTATGGCGTTCCTAATAATCCTTTAGGTGAGTGTATATGATTAATAAATTAAGTAATCATTAAATTGTTATTAGTTTAATGTGTCATAATCTATTAATTCCTTAATAATATATTAACTATATTAACTAATAATGTAAATTAATGAGTTAATATTAATATTAGTGCACCCGTATTGTAAAGTGTTACCAATGAGTGTTATAGGAAGTGTTATCAGTTCTGGCTGTCCTAATTTATGCAGCATAACAATCATTTTACATGATTTGAATTATAGAAATTGATAATATGTTATGTGTATGCCAGGATAAAGAGATGTGTTTTATAGATTTAAACTGACACACTGAGTGTGTCTGCTTCCCGAACAATGTTAGAAAAGTCCATTCCAGAGTTTAGGTGTTAAATAGGAAAAGGATTAACCACCTGCAGTTGATTTGATATTCTAGGTATTATCAACAGGCCAAAATGTTAAAATTGCAATAGATGTGAAGGACTAATAATGCATTAAGAGCTCGCTCAAGTAGGGGGGAGCTTTGTAAATAATTATCACGGGATACATATGTATTATATTATAATATACTTACAGACTTGGGTGGCATCCCATTAAAACACGTTGATCTCATTTCTAAAACAAATAGAATTGTGTTAGCTATTTGTCTTTATAGCTCTATAGCCGTTTTTTAGGGTCGATAAACAGGTCACCTTTTATGACCCTGAGGATACACAAAGTTCACTTTACTCCAAACCAAGGATTTTAATTAAGACCAAGTCAAATTAAAACTCAACTGGCCTTGATTAATACAAAAGCAGACGATGAGTTTGTCCCTGTATATTGTCGATTAAGCATTGAAACCTTACTGAAGCAGTGTCCTTTTATGCTAAAAAAAAAAGAAGACCTCTTTCATTCTTGTATGATGTACTGTTCTAGATTTTAATCTAAAAATTAATTACTGGCTGAATTAAGTGGCTTTAAGATTATTGCAAAATTAAAAAATGGGTTTTCATAATCTGCACAAAGAAAATTATGCCTAGGGGCTGCTTGTTATGGCCAAAATCATCATGGTATGATGATTTTCTATTACACTAACAGTTCAGATCATGACATTGCTATCTTTGCTGTAAATTCAGTGATAATAGGAATCAATGTAGCCTATATAATAATTGTGTAGCAATGTCAAGGTTTTAAATAATTAATTTAAACTTCTTCGCATTTGATTATTATTATTTTATTTTTATTTTTGGTGGAATCAAATGGAAAATTTTCACGAAAATTGGGTTGTTGTCATAGCTATCAAAATCCAGTGTTCGGCATTTTGCGTAGGTGAGTTTTTGTTGTAGATGTCTATTAAAAAAAAAAAAAAAAATTGTGTACTGTGCTAATTAATTGAGATTGCTTACAGCTCTTACAGGTTGTTGGCCTTGTCTGTTTCGTTGCTTCTATTACTCTCCCCTTTTTTGTAAGTCGCTTTGGATAAAAGCGTCTGCTAAATGATTAAATGTAAATGTAAAATTATGAGACAGAACTCCACCCTTGCAATGATCAACCTACCACCCAGTTGTACTTGCGACTTTATTTTAATTTTATTTTCTTAAATACTCGATTAACTCATCCATCCTTAGTACACATATTGAAACTTCAGATCTGCCCTACCTGCAGAGAAGTAATGAATGTCTGTGATGTAACCTTTGGACACCAGTGTATCACAATGTACAGTTGAATATATTAACTTCTTAGCTTTTTTCAAAGTTTCAGTGAATATTGACTAGACATAACTGAACAAACACAGAATTAAGGGTGGGATGTTTCCCACTCTTATTGAAAGTGTACATTCAATAAACATCACCACAGTAATGGCTTATAAAAACCAAACGTTCAAGACTTAAAATATGAAACAATCTTTTGATGTCTGTGAATGAATATAATAATGTGAGTGATATTTGCCCTACAGTGTTAGGGTGTTATTATTGTGGTCTCTAAATATGGTTTGGATTTCTTCTATGATTCAAGCCTGTTTTTCTTTGTCTTTTTTTCTGCCCTCCTTGTCTCCTACAAAATGTTTTCAATCTTGCAAATGATAATTCTGCATTTAAAATGCTTTTAGCCAGGCGCAAAACGTTATCCGACTTTGCTGAAGCTGCCAAAAACATAACCAAATTATTACTGAAGCTCCTAGATTCAGAGCCATTTTGTCTCAACCACGGAATATGCCTTTTACTCGCTTCACACAGCTTAAAGAGTCATCAAAAATGAATAACCTCTTCAAAAATATTGCAGTCTGCCTATTCTTATCCTCTTTTATATACAAATGGTGGGGGATATTTTATGCTAACTTCTCTTTGCTGAACGCATGTTGAGTTTTTTGTCAGTCATTGAAAAACAATAAGGGAAGCTATGCACTATACAGGAATTACACACGTGTTTATTATACACTATATTCTACACTCTTAGAAGAAAAAGTTCTATATGGGACCTTAAAAGGTTATATCGGCGCTACGCAGTTGGAAGCCCTAAAAGGTTCTTTATAGGTTGTAGATTTTTAGATATTTTTTTTTATGCTAAAAGATTCTAATAATTAACTCCAAAGTCAACTCCAAAGAACCTTTTAAGCTAAAAAGGTTCTATAATGTCAAGAAAGAACCCTTTCGTTTGTCACAGGGTTCAATATAGAACCTTTTAGGGGTCCAAATACGTAGCGCCAATAGAACCTTTTAAGGTTTTATATAGAACATTTTCTTCTAACTGTGTAACAGTCAGGCTGTATTTCAACATTCCATGGACCATGTGAGTGTGTTGATGTCCATTGTTTCTGCTCAAACTCGTTGGTTCTTCCTAAAGTGCCCAAACTTATCTCTTTTTTTCTGTCGTTTTGCAGCATGTGAACTGATGACACAAGGGATCCTGGCTTTGGTCACTTCTACAGGCTGTGCCTCGGCCAGTGCTCTACAGTCCCTGACTGATGCCATGCACATACCACACCTCTATGTCCAGCGAAACGCTGAAGGATCACCCCGTACCGCATGCCAACTCAATCCAAGTCCCGATGGAGAGCGATACACCCTCGCAGCACGACCTCCTGTCCGTCTAAGTGATGTCATGTTGACGCTGGTTGGTGAGCTGCGCTGGCAGAAGTTCATCATCTTCTATGACAGTGACTATGGTAAGTGATTGCAACACAGGAAATCCTGCTTTTGTGGGGGAAATAAATAAATAAATCTTACCTACAAATGACAGGTTATGTTCTCTTGAATTAATGCTAAGCATTTGTTGTGGCACGATTCCATGTGATAACTAGTATTAAGGTTGTGTTCACTCTGCCAGAGACCCCTGGAGTCTCGGAGCTGTTGGTTTGTAGTACCACGGCTTTTCTGTTTATTTCCATGAAGCTGAGCTCTGGTAAACATTTGGCAGATAGAATGATTGCTGTCTGGTCACTTTGTGATCTTTTACAATAGCAACAACATCAATTAAAAATGCAGTAGCACAGAATTATACAATGTAAACTGGTCTGTCACAATGTTAATGAGCAGTGTATGAATATTTGGTTGGTTGGTTGGTTGGTTAGTTGGTTGGTTGGTTGGTTGGGTGAGTGGTTGGTGTGTTGGGTGGTTGGTTGGTTGTTTGGTTGGGTGGGTGGGTGGTTGGTTGGTTGGTCGGTCGGTCGGTCGGTCGGTCAGTCAGTTAGTTAGTTAGATTTGATGAAATTAAGGATTTTGTTTGAGTAGACTTTATTCATCAATGATAATGTTGGTAACACCTTACAATAAGGTTTATTTGTTAACATTAGTTAACATGAACAAACTGTGACCAATATATATTTTACTGCATTTATTAACCTTTGTTAAGTCTGCCCTTACGAAAGGAAAATATATTTTCCAATACATTACTTGAAATATATTTTAATATATTGTAAATATATGGAATAATATATTGATGGTATTATAAAATATATTATATATTCATGTAATATATTGCAAAATATACAAATGATTGCCGCTTTTAATATATTGCAATATATTGAAAAATATAAATATTAATTCCCATATATGTGAATATATTGCCTAATGTATTGCATGAAATTTTCCAATATACTGCAATATATTTTTGTTTCGTAAGGGTGTAGGCTCTGTTATTCATACAACAACAAAAATGTGAAAATTGAAGACAAGAGAAAATTACCAAAATGACACAAAACGCAAAAAAGGAGAAGCCGGTGGCTGACACCTTAAAAAAATAAAAAATTCTAAAGGGAAAGAGTTAAAAACTGTTGTTTATGGATTAATTTGACTTCACAGTGCCAAATTTCATGTATATAAATCATCTAGTAAGCAAAAATCTGACATTTCCCCTTTAACATGTTTCTTTAAATTTAAGGAACAAATAAATGCTGATATCTTGATTTAATACATGCTTAGCAAAATCTACTGCCGTGTTTAATGTCACAAGAGCTCTTACTATCTCCCTATCCAATATATTGCATAATCATCGCGTAGATGCATAAAAATAAAATAGTAAATGAAAAAAGCATGGAAGGACCACAAAGGGTGGGTAAATACAGAGTAAATGTACAGTTACATCACTACAAAAAGCAGGCAATACACAACATATTTTCAGTAAGTAAACCATATTACAATCAAAATAGATGACAATAATATTTTTAGCAATATTATAATGATTAAATTAATGGGGCTGAAGACAAGTTTCATAAAATTCCCCCAAATAAATTGGGCAAAGGTATCGCTCATTTTGTATGAGCACAGAGCCTTTATAAAGAAGAAATTGTTGCAGTGGGTTTGTAGATTAGCCTGTAAGGACACACAGGTGCAGCTCATGAAGAACTGCCCCATGTGACTCAGAAGCCTTGATTTTACTTCACTTTATTGTGTTCATGTTTTTATCGAACACTGGGTGTAGGCACATCAAGTTCTTCTGTGCTCTGTCAATACAATTTTGTTTGTTAACTTCACAGTTTAGGGTCATGCATTGGTCACCATGGTGTGGCGAGTATTAATGTCCCCTAATACTCTCAGGGGACCGGGTTTACAAACGAAACCTTAAAGCCCATCTTTCAAGGTGAAGATCACTGTGAATGAACCTGTAGATAAATAGTATAAGAACTCGACTTGCGTGAAGAAATGAATCATAAATGTGTATTAGGGGTGTCCATGGTTAACCGATTGACCGATTAACCGTTAAAAATTGCGTAACCGAGTGAAACATTTTACTCGGGCGTCAATGACGTGCTTTGAATTTAGTTGTAATATATGTTTGCACCCCTAGAGACCGCAAGAGCGCTGCCAGACATTTGTAATATCCACAAGAAGAAGTCATGACCAGCTTTCTAAGCGGGCAAAGAAAGCGTGGGAGCACTTTAAAAATGAGAGTGACGGGGCAAAATGCAAGTATTGCAATGCACTGCTTACCGCATTTTTCAGGCTATAAGTTGCTCCGGAGTATGAGTCGCATCAGTCAAAATATTTGTCATGAAGAGGAAAATAACAAACATCGCACTGGACTATAAGTCGCATTAGGGCAGAAGCAGAGCGCGAGCCGCGCGCGCTGTGCATAACGGAGCAGAAGAAAGAAAGTTTTAAGTGAGAAACTTGTGAATGACTAGAGAAAAGCAGACGTTACTTTAACTGTAATGAAGAAAACAAAAAAGCTAATCGCGGACTGAAAGCAAGATGGCCAGAGCTGAAGGGACGGGTTCACAGATGCTTGAACTCTCTGCCGGGAGAGGCTCAGCAGCCGCGCGAGTCAAACGCTGTCTGTGTGAATCATTCTCGGCTGCATATTTTACTAATAACCTAATCATGCAGGCGCCCTCACCTCGCGGCCACTCGCATTGCTCGTGAACTGGAGCGCATCTCATCCTAATTTAACGAAACTCAACGTACGCCTCGCAGACATGAAATAGATCTTAAGAAACTTGAAATGTCTTTTAACAATTTAAAACGAAAAGAAATAGGCTACTCTCTGATTGTGTAATCCATGATGTGCATTTCTCTCTATAGGCGCGTTCACTATGGAGATGGTGGTCGTCAAATTAATAAGCTAAAAATAACCCTGACGCACACTATGGTTAACCGAGTATTAACCGCTAAGGGCCTCGGTTAACGGTTAATGAAAAACTTGAAAACGTGCAGCCCTAATGTGTATTAAAACAGTTTTTTAAAATAAATTGTGAGTATAATTACTTCCGTTGTGAAAAACGCTCTGATCGGAAGTGACGCAACGGCCGGTAAACATCGTCTCTTCTTAATGGTATCAGACAGCGAAGAGGTTGCAGTTGGGATAAATGTCAACTCTTACAATGGGCTATTGCCGTATAATTACGAGACGCCTAGGCGAGAGAGGGGTCAGGGAGAGTTAAGGGGAAGGGTAAATGGACAGAGGAGAGAGATAGAGTTGTGGTGTGAGGAGAATAGGTTGAGAATTGGGCAGATGTCTTGGTGAGTGACCACAGGGTATAGCTAATTGTGGCTAACGTTGTCTCCATGTTTATCACATTGCAGTATCTTTAATAAATCATATTTATCAATATTGCTGTCGACTTAGTTGTTTTTCAAGCATCCATGTAGATTGTCACCATCTATGCCAACAATATGTGTCTTAAAATAATTAATTTACATCCCAGATTTTAAATGAATGTTGTAGGATGTAGGCTATAGCTTACATCTGTGACGGTCAGATAGGGCTAGACATTCTATGCATTTCTACACAACATAGTTTATCGTTAAATTTTGTAGAAATTGCTAGCTGATGTTTAATCATTAACTGCTTTTAGACCTAGGTGTCCGCTCCGCATGTTCTGCAGATGTCAAGCGTTTGGGCCATATATCTGAACAACACAACCGGACAGCTGGAATGCCGAGCTTAGTCGGCTGTTATACTACTCACCTCTTAGTATTGCCCACGGACATAATGTAAATGAGCTCACATGTACTGTGGAGTACGTGTATGAAAGCAGTTCGTTTTTCGGCTAGGGCGGGAATATGCTGTTCATGTAAATACAGTCATTGTAACAAGGATCTTTTATTGATTCACCATTGTGACAACAGAATTCACCACTGTGACAACTCAAACCTACTCTAACTATAATTACGATAACGACAATCTCTATTTTGTTTCCACCTCTCAGACTACGTAAACCCACAATGAGAGCCAGGGCTGCAGCGCCTATGTTTGCCTGTCGTTGCGTCATATGACGCGTTCTCTGGGAAAAGGCGGGTTTTTGGAGCGTAGCTTAGAACAGGCACTTTTTTCTTTAATTTCTGCCCGTGGGTGTTGTAAAACATATGTATTCTTATGTATGTATTTTTAAATTTGCATTTTCATACAATATTCTGTATAAATTAAGGTATAAAATTAAATTGAAAGATGCCCTTTAAGTCGATTATTTCAGCATGGCGAATTGCCATGAATCCATCTATTTGAGGGAGTACTCTAGCTCAGGCCCAGTTTAGAGCCCTCCCCTCGGACAACACACCAAATAAGCATACTCTTTTAACTCTATTCTCTATACTCTATACTCTACTCTATTTGATTATTTGAACAATTAAAGGGTTACTTCAGCGATGAACATATGGCTTTGTATCAGTAGAAACCCGGGAGTATATTCAAATGATCGTGCTCCCCCCTCTAATTTCCCCTCTAATATGATATGAGAGATTTATGCATTTTATTTCTGGGAAAATTCCTCTCGTGACGCAAATTGACGATATTTGCGTCACGAGAGGAATGATTGCCCAGAGGCTAAAGACTACAGCCAGCAGAGGGAGCCATTTCCGCATGTTTTCATCTCGTGCATGGGGAATGGAGATCACACTTACAGCACAGCTCAGCTACAGGCATTAATTTAAACGGATGCTAAGAAATATGTTTTAAAAGTGTTTTAACTTCTCAAATTAATTTCTATGAAAGTTAAGCTTCCAAAGGCATGAACTGAAAACGCGCTGTGAATGTATGCCGTGAATGTGGTCGCGATTACCTCAGCTCTCATCACGAGAGCTCATCAACTCATTTATGACGTTAAATGTAATCTGACTCCTAATCTGAGTCAGCTGTGAAACTCACGCTGCAACTCCATCGTTATATTGAACAGACACGTTCAGTATTTAATTGTAGGAACTCAGTCTCTGTAATCCAGTAGCGGTGGCTTTGGGAATGGCCTCACAGGGCAGCGAAGCATTCTGGGAATTGTAGTCTTTCATCCCCATGAGAGAAAAATACATTTTCTGTCTTTTCTCAGTCTAGAAAGCACCAAATTAAAAAATAATTTCACATTTCTACTACATTAATGACCCAGTTTAAATACAGATTCATCTTCCCAGCGCTGAAGTACCCCTTTAAGAACCTTGTTGTAAACGGTTACCTCAATAGCATATAGGCTCTACCAATTTCTAAATGGCATTAATATCATGTATGGTTATGCATGTGTTACTTTCCATTATTGCAAGTCTGACTTTAAACAAAAGGTATTTTTGACTAAGTGTTATGACATTCAAAAAACAGAACAGATCTTTTGAGGTCGTTGTGTTTTCTGAACTCTCAGATGGATTTTAGGCACATCTGTACCATACAACATAATGACATTTTAATGCATCTCAAATTCCTAGCAAATAGCATTGGATCTGATGTGTGTAATTGGTTTCCATGAAAATTTGAAAAACAAGATTTTGTGCTTTCCCTAGCTACTTTCGAATAGTTTAATCAAGCTATGTAATATATAATTTATATTCCTGTGGCACAGTGAGCAATTCTGCTGTTGCATGCACATGCTTACTCTTTTTGTTTTTTACTATTGTCCTCCAAAGCCACCTCAATATCACTGTCTCTGATGAGTAAAAGCATATAAAATGAGGGGTAGAAACGGGACATTTATTCAAATTAAGGCTTTTGTTGGGCTTTATTGGGAGCAGATGGGGCTGGAGTATGGCGGTCCAGGGCCGAGCTCAGACCGGACTCTAGCTGACAGCTGAATGATAATGATTAAAGAGAGACCTTGGATTTCCGTGCTGTTTCCCATCTCTCCCCTGTGTCTCCCTTTTGCTCTTTCCCTTCTCAAGCTCTCCAATCACTGTCACACACCATTTCCCTTCCTTCCTCCCTCCCTCTCTCGCTCTCTCTATCCCTCTTTCTTTTACACACACGCACACACACACACACTGTCCTTTACTCCGAGACATCAAACACACACAAGAACAAACGCACAGAAACCTCTGAAACATGTCCCGCTCACTTCCTGTGATGCCGCGATCTGCTCTGTTGTGTGAGTCCACAATGTCCTTTCCAAACTACAGCACAGCAGGCTGGACCAACTCAAACCTCTGTCCATTTGGGAATTATGACCATTTGAAATGCAATATTTTCTGTATGTGTTTCATCCCCAACGAACGAATACAAAAAGAAGAGAAATACTAGCAGCATGGTCTAACAAAAGTCGCTCAGCCGTCCACACAGTGCCATAACCCTCACAGTTTGTTGTTGATGTATTCCAACACTTTCTCTCACACATGACTTCATTGCTCTTTCTTCACAGTGGGTTCCTTTTTTCAATGGCTGTCATTCACTAGTTGGCTTCTGTGCTCCCTTTGGAGTAGATGAATACCGTCCTCATAGACACCTCCTGTACATAGTCCCATTTCTCACTGAAATGCTCCTCTTGTACTCTTTGCGCAGCCAACATTGCGATACCCCATTGTTTTGTAGCCTGCAGCCTTTTTTTTCGAGGTGCACCGTGGTCTTTAAGCAACCAGAAAAGCAGAAGCCACCAGAATCTGGAATTTGAATTCACAAGGCTCTTCGCCGGCATACACTGAATGTTATGCAGTGCTTGTCAGCCCCAACAATACTGATGGGTTACAGTAGGGTTCTTAAATCTGACCCTGGATGGTCAATGTCTTGCAGAGTTAAGCACCAACCCTAAACAAAGACACTTTATCAAGCTAATGAAGGTCTTCAGTGGGTGCTTCATAGTTGAAAGGCTTGCCCTTCCCTTTTAAATGTCCTTCCCTCACTAAATTTTGTCCATCTTGTTGACTTGGATAATTGGCATCACATTGTGTTTGCATTGTTGTGCCCTCCCACTTCTGGTAATTTTACTGAGATCTCTTATCCCGTGTGAATTGGCCATTAGCATTACAGACCTCCTGTAGTAAGTTTACATTACTCCATCTAACGTTGTAAAACTATTTCAATTCGAATAAGACTTAAAAGTGAAGTAGAACACACCCTTAGTCCTGTCCTTCCAGGCTAGATTCCTCCTCAGCATTAAATGCTAGAATGAGGAGGTCTGCATGGCAACATCACACATTTCTGCTCCCATGCTCAAGGCACACACACAAAAAAAAAATGAATTAAGGAAAAATAATATTATGTATTTTATTTTATTTTATTTTATTTTATTTTATTTTATTTTATTTTATTTTATTTTATTTTATTTTATTTTATTTTATGTGTGTGTTGCATTTCAAATTGGACAATCTGACACTTTTTTTGTGAATTAGAATGTGTGCAAAGGTTTGTGGGTGACTAAAGAATGTGAAGGATACACTTGATGCATCCTTCAAAATATGCCAAATAAAGAAGACAAAATATCAGACAATGGCTGCATTCCATGGATCCTTTAAAATGAGACAGACTTTGACAGAACTTGATGAAGTGGCAGCCTAGATATGCACTAAATTTTACCATCTTACTAAAAACAATTTAAAGTAATATGTACTTTTGTATTGCTGTTTTATGCTTCAGATGTTGAAGTATCAGTAGAGAAATCTCTAAAATGCTGCTGATCAGTTATCTCACACTGGAAAAAAAAAAAAAGCTGAAAAAATGTTAACCTAAAAATGTGCTTTGTGTGTTATCATCTAAATTGATCGATCTTATATTAAAAAAAAAATAATAATAATTGCTCCAGCCTTGGCCAATTTTTTTTTTTTTTTTTTTTTTTTTAATCATATTCACTAAACTTTAATAGCCCCAAAACCATTTTTTATTTTATTTTTTGTTGTAGAAAGAACAGAGCTTCTGCATTTTATTGTAACTTCATTCATTCTTTTTGTATCAACTCTGGATCAGATTCAGAATGATGATCAAAACGTATAATGTGTAGATTGAGTCTATCAACACCCCCAAAGCTTGCACAGTCTATTACCTTTTTTGGGTTTGACATTTCATTCGGTAGGCACTTTTGATTAATATGCCACTGAATGTTTGATGATTGTGTTAGCTTAATTGCGCATATGCAATCTTCTGTCCCCTCGTGGGCTGCATCCGAAAACCTAGGCAGCTGACTCGTTGCCTCGCTGCCTTATCAGACAATGACTTTTAAGGCAGTGCTTGTGTATGAAGGCACCTCACAAAACTGATTTTGGACAGACTTCTAAGGCAGTGCAGCAGTTTAATGATCTACAGCAAAACAGAGAAAGCTTTGTGAGAACTAAAGACATTTTTAATTTTTACATTGGTAATTTCTCCAAACTGACCAGCAAACATCATTTTTTCCAATCTCAACTGTCACAGAATGGAACTCACCGATTGTGTGATATCATAGGCAGCGAAGGATACATATAGGCTATGCATGCTGCCTTCAAAAAATCGATCAGATGAATTATCTTAGGAGACAGGAAGTGAAGGTAACATTAGATTTGGACATGCCTTGAAGCCTTCCTACCCCGAAATGTGTCCTCCTAAGGTAGCTTTTTTCAGGTTTCGGTCGCAGCCCTGGACTGAATCCGAAATCACTCCCTAAACCCTCAGTCACTCTTCCCTATGTTAGTCCACTAATACAATTCACTTGAAGTAGTGAATGAAAACGAGTGAGTGAAGACGGACAGCCTTTGTGTGTACAACAGTTGTACACTCATTGTTGCGATGCAATGTGGGATTGAATGAGTGGACTTAATAATGTCCACTATACTTTCGGCCAAATCTACAAATGGCTGTCCCTTCAAATACTGCCCTAATTGAGGTTAAAAGGGGCAATTTTAGATTCATCTCTGATTTACTCATATTTTCTTTTTCACTAGTTTTTGGGTCTAGTGATGCTGCAATCTTTTAGAAGATGCATAACAGTGCCCCTAAGGATGTTTTATTAACAACGTTTTGGAGGTATACGTTCAAATGATCTATCAGCATGAGACTCACCTATGATCCTCGACAGTTTTCTGCATCCCTTTGCCACCACTAAATGCCTGTAAAAAGAAGGTATGGCTACTGTATTACTTGTGTGGGTGCTGAGGAGACTGACTGAAAGTAAAAGACCCTTTGGCAAAGCTATATATATATATAAAACTTACTGAGAAATTTACATTAGTTTTGTTTGAATTTTCTTCTTCCTCTCAGTGCAGCATGCTGCATGACAGGTCAACTCATATGGTGATCATCGGTAACTACAGGGATTCCTCAAACCATCAGATTCATCCGTGCAGAAATACTGTGCGGAAGCACAACTGACATAAAATAATGACTCCACAAATAGCATGTCCTGCAATGGTATGTTTCAACCATAGATAAGCCAAAGTTCCATAGTTCAGTTTTAAAATCACTATATAGAGTACATTAGATTATTGTAGTGTAAACATACCCTGAACAATTATCGCTTATCACCTTTTACACATAACATATAAATTACTGCTTCACAAATCAACCTTATTACATTAGGTTGCACCAACAAAAAGTACTTTTTTAACTACTGGATGTGGTAATTTCCACAATGGTCTGCTATCACAGTGCACAAGTACCAATATGACATGCAGTTCTCATTTGAATGTATAGAAGGTCTGCAGAAATTAGTCAATATTGTATCTTAGTCTATAGAGTTTCTTGAACACTTTTAGCACTGACATGTTGACACACACACACACACACACACACACACACACACACACACACACACACACACACACACACACACACACACACACACACACACACATATATATATATATATATATATATATATATTTTTTTAAAGATAATTTCAATTTTATTTTTTTATCTCTTAATTTAGAATTATTAGCTCGCAATTCTCAGAATTGAGAAAAGTCTAAATTGCTTGAAATATGTTGTGGAGGAAACAAGCTTCCATAGCTGCTTTTAGTTGCCACATATAAAAAATTAAATAAATAACAAAACAATAATAAACCCCTGAAAAACCCACTTAAACCCACCTTTCCCATAATTCATAACAGAAGACTGATGACGTTTTCCGTTGTCCAGGAGGATAGTGGATGGTAAAGTCATTTGTAACCACTGAACTGAGTTCAAATGATTCCCCATAGCATCTCGCTGGAAGCTCATGCATATATAGTCTATGTTGGTTGGAGCCCTACATGGACAGCTTATTAATTACCTTTGCTCTGAGACTTTCATTAGCTATTTATGCCCTACTGCTCTGGTGTTTGGAGTAAACACATTCCGTGTGACAATAAAATAGTGTTAGCTGTAATTTTTTTAATGATCTGTCACACGTTTTCATGTAAGATCGAATTGGTTCCACAACTTTCTGTGAGAATGCACATTAACAAATATTTTAAAACAACAACAACAACAAAACAGCTATGGCTGCATGTTTGCAAGATAAAAATAATCTCAGGTTACGTATGTAACCATTGTTCCCTGAGAACAGGGAACGAGACGCTGCGTCAGTTGATGCTACGGGGGAACGCCTTCAGCGTGACAGATGTCTGAAATTGCTATCAAATCACATCAAACCTATTGACTGGCGACAACCAGTGACGTAGTCACCGTGCAACCAGGAAGTATATAACGGCGCAGGGCAAACATGACACTATCCACTTCGTCTAATGGGACTGTTGGCAGGCAGGCCTCTAGGCATGGCAATAAGATGCAGCGGCAGGGAACAATGGTTACATACGTAACCTGAGAAGTTCCCTTTCGAAAGGGAACTCACGCTGCGTTAGTTGACGCTATGGGGAAATATATACCCACACTGCCATGCTGAGGGGAGTGCATGCTCACTGGCAATGACAACTGTCAGGACCAATTAAAATGCCTGAGCCATCTTATCAGAAGAAATTATCAGTAGAGACATGCGCACTTGCGTCAACTGCCCCGGCCCCTGTCACTGCCAACTGTCCTTCCTCTTCTCAACATCGCTTCACCTCCTTGACGTGTTCCTGGGGAAGGGTCTATGTCAGTTTTAGGGTTAGTGATGTCACCAACCCAGGAATAAATGTGTTGTGTCCTTAAAAAGTGATTTCTTTCAAATAAAATATCCCTTTGCTTTAAACTTTGAGCATGGTAACTTTGAAGTTATTTATGCTCAAACAACAACATTACACACTAACCAAATTTTAAAAAGTGAAATCATAATCAACCACCCCTTTAAGAAAAGTGCTAAGTTGAATTTTGTGCTATCCAGTGATTTAAAAGAGAATAAAATCAAATGTGTCATTTACCCTGTTGATTCCTTTTGTTGTGCCCTACATCCAAACTATCCAAGCAATCTAAAATGGCATTACTGCCTCAGCAAATGCATTTTTAGATGACATTTGCTTTTTTTCCCTCTATTGGTTAGATTCAATGTAAGGGGCACATTCATTAAAAATGTGATAGATCATTTTGAATGTATTCAAATTAACATACCTATTAGCGTCTGTAGCAAGGTTCGACATAAGAAAGGAAGGAAGAAGACAGGGTCGGCTTGACTAAGACTTGTGATATTTATTATACCATATACCAACCATCTGTGTCCCCGGCCTGTGGATCGCCTTGAACTTAAAATGCTGTAAAATGCGTTTAAGTCTGAACATTGGTCGGGGATTCTGCTCTGTATTTTCTACTGCACAAGATATCAAGAGATCAACGAGCATAATTAAAATAACTTTGTAAGCAATTGGATAGTCCTTCAACCAATCAGACCACAAGAGGCATGACCAACAGGCATCAATCTATCATTCTCTATCTGTCATTGTGTTAAACCAGCCAATAGCACGTCAGGTGGATGAGCTAGTCTGTGATTGGTTCCCCCAAAAGTGTGACAGAAGTAGGATAAATTAATATACAGGTTCCCAGTCTGAGCTGCCGGGCGAAATCAAATCGCCGGCAGATCTAAGCAGTCTAGGTAAATTCCCATCCCAGGAGATAATATTGGATGGTGAGGACGGCCCAACTTATGGCCAAACACTCCTTCTCAATGGTGCGGTACTTAGCCTCTCTCTTACATAGCTTTCGAATAAAGCACAGCGCTGGCAGCTCATCTCCCTCTATTTCCTGGGACAGGACCGCTCCCAGCCCCCCTGGGTGGAGCTTGCAAGCCACCGGCAAATGCCAGGATGGGTCCATCCCTCCCTCAGGGTGGAATCCTTGGAGGGCCTGGAGGACAAGATCTGGGGAGAGGGACAGGTCTGAGGGAATAGAAGGGAACAGGGCAAGAAAAAGGAGAGGAGAGAGAGACAGATGGTAATGGTTCTCTGCCAGTTGTATGGTTGAGACTAGCGAAGTTGGACGGTGGCACTGGACTCATTCGGACGTTTTCTGGGGCAGCTGAGTGATGAATTGATCCAGCACCACCTGATCGATCACTTTCTCGATGTTATTTCCCTCAGCAAGCAGCCATTTGTGGCTGGAGTCCTGGAGCTGTTGGGTCATCACAAAGGGCCGGCCACTTTCACCCAGTTCCAGCAAACAAAATTGCTGGTGATGTTTTTCTGGGCTTCGGCCGACCCACTGTAGAATGTCCATTGATCACGTGCCCGCCCACGTGCTTCAGCAGTATTCTCAAAAAAGTCCAGGAAGACCTCCGCTGGGCCTGCACAATCGTCTAGAAGTGGTGCTCCTTGTCGCTCCTCAGGGCGAGCAGGGCCTGGTATTGGTGACCGCAGGGGATGAGATGACGTCCACAAACGGCGTTGGTGAAGGTGGAGATTGCATGGCGGTGGCTGCTTCTTCCTTCCTGGGTTTCGGCACCACTGTAGCAAGGTTCGCTATAGGAAAGGAAGGAAGATGACAGGGTACACCCTTACAAATAAAGGTGCCAGGAAGAACCAGAAATGGGTTTTCACAGTGATGCCATAGAAGAACCATTTTTGGTTCCCCAAAGAACAGTTTGGTAAAAGATTTTTTCTAAACATTTTATAGTCTAAAGAAACTTTTTGCACTACAAAGAACCTTTTGTGCAATGGAAAGATTATTTGGATAGTAAAGGTTTTTCATGGAACCATACACCCTGCCAAAGAACCATTTAAGAACCTTTATTTTTGAGAGTGTACGCTTGACTGAACATTTATTTAAAAAAAAAAAAATCTGCAAATCAAACAAAACAAACAACAGCTCAGTAACTTTGTATTTCTCTCAAAGTGCTTTTCAGAGCTTGCTCAGTGCCACACGTCTTCAGTCAGTCCCTCTCTTCCGCATGTCTTCTTCTAGGTGGCTTTAAAAGTGGAACATAATCTGCAAGAACAAAGACATTTGTTTGTTTTCTCGAGGTGGCAAGAACATGAACAAAGTTCTTTCTTGGCAGTACATTCCATACTTCACGAGAAAAACAGGTGCCGATCATCTCCGCATTAACCCCGCCCACTTTAAATGTAGATACGCAAATATAGTACTGTAACTATGGCACCATGCATTAAAATGGGAATGTGCAGCTTGTCATTAGCTTTTTCCTAATTTGTTTTAACAATTGTTTTGCCATTTCCCCCACATGGTATGTTTGTTTAGGCTTTGTTTGAGACTGCATAATGCAGTATCAACAGTTGATCACTGTGAATGGGGTGACATTTAAGCAATTTCAGTAGGCTGATGGCAATTCCACAAGCAGATCTTTGCTAGTAAAACTGCTCTAATTACTCGCAAATGAATACATTGCTCACCACGTAAATGAATGAATTGCTCATTGACACCCTTCACTTTTAATCATCTTTAATACTTAATTAGGAGCTATTTCAGAATCCACTTACATATTGTTTGACAGTTCATGCATATTTAGGCAAATATGTATATGGGCAAATTACTAGAAAAAAAATCTGTACAAAAACGACTCAATTATGTGGGATGAGCCACAGCTCCGTGCACTGACACTTAGATCTGATGTATGCCTAAATGGTTTATTTTTTTCTATACTAAAATAGATTGCATATACTATTCTCTCTCTCTCTCTCTCTCTCTCTCTCTCTCTCTCTCTCTCTCTCTCTCTCTCTCTCTCTCTCTCTCTCTCTCTCTCTCTCTCTCTCTCTCTCTCACTGGTGTCTATAAAAGATTTTCTTTGACTTACAATGAAGTTTTCAGCTCTGAAACTTACAGGATAATCTTATATTACCATGACCTTTTATATATCAAAAGCTCAAGGGAAAGTTGATTTCTCAATTCATATTTAATTAATTCATTAATTAATTAATAATTATTTACATTTATATAGCGCTTTTCTAGGCACTCAAAGCGCTTTACATAGAAGGGGGAATCTCCTCAACCACCAATGTGCAGCATCCACCTGGATGATGCGACGGCAGCCATATTGCGCCAGAAAGCCCACCACACACCAGCTGATTGGTGGAGAGAAGACCAAATGATGAAGCCAATCAGGATATGGGGATTATTAAGGGGCCATGGTGGACAGGGGCCAATGGGCAAATTTGGCCAGGATGCTGGGGTTACTCCACGATTTTTAATGACCACAGAGAGTCAGGACCACGGTTTAACGTCTCATCTGAAGGACGGTACTCATTGACAGTATCGTGTCCCCATCACTATACTGGGGTGTAAGGACCCACACAGACCACAGGGTGAGCGCCCCCTGCTGGCCTCACTAAAACCTCTACCAGCAGCTACCTGGTTTTCCCAGTTGGTCTCCCATCCAGGTACTGACCAGGCTCAGCCCTGCTTTGCTTCAGTGGGAAACCAATCTTGGGCTACAGGGTGATATGGCTTTAAGGCACCCGTTATTTTAGACTGTTTCACCTTACTGTCTTAAGTCTTAAGTGATCCATTACCCCTAAAATCAAAGGGGAATTAGAGGTGATTAGAATGTTATTGAATGCCCCCCTCCCTCCTTATTGAATGATATAAATGTTCAGGACCAACAAAGTTGACAAGGTATTATAAGGAATATAAGAAAATCCTGCTAGAGGGTATGTGGTATGGGTCAATAGAATGTGGATAGGTAGGAGACCCTGTTGAAATGAGACAATGAAGTGTTCTGACATTTGCAGAAGTGAAACAGAGATCATTGATAGTGCAATGTTGCAGTTGAAAATACGATCAAGTTGGATCACTGTCTGTTGGGTGACAGGGGACAGGAATCATCAATCTGGACATGACATCACCTGGGGGGACAGGTGGAGCGAAACTTCTACCTGTCCCAACTTCTTGTTTTCCAAATAGAGTTCCCAGTTCATCTAAGAATGTGTTTAACCAGGGGCAAGATAGATAACATTTAAAGCCATGAATTGCAGTGACAGCATGGAATTTAAATATGCGTTGGAAAGATCCAGAAGTGAGGAGCAAAATTGGACATGATTACCAGCTGGGCACGCTTGTACCTCCTTCTTAGAACAAACCCATGGGGACGAAGGGGTAATTGAAAGACGTAAAAAAATGTGACAGTGATATTTCAGGGTGAATCAGTATCTACTAAGATCTGAGAAGTGATGTGACATATCAACATAGGCATAGAGGTTGACAACCCCAACCATTATAGTGATAAAAAAATGAATAAATGTGTAGCGTACAACCATAGACTCGCTTATTTAGTCTCTCAGTCATCATTTAAAGCTGTCATGTAGTCAAGTGGTTGCTTAGGCAAGCATCAATGTCACTATTGCTCATATTTGCAAACCCCCAAACCCCAATTATATTTCAGTGTAAACTTATGAACCTTTTGTCCTACTGACATGAATGATATATCAAATCATAAAGCTTTTGAGGCCTCTCCTGTGCTATATTATTCTTCAATGGATCAGGTGACTTATGATTTTCTGCTAGTGGACAATAACCCAGGTGTTGTGTGTGTGTGTGTGTGTGTGTGTGTGTGTGTGTGTGTATGTGTGTGTGTGTGTGTGTGTCCTTCTTTATATTATATTAGAGGGGACCAAAATGTCCCCATAAGGATAGCAAAACCTGAGATTACCTAGATTGTGGGGACCAGCCAGCGGTCCCCACTTTTCAAAAGTCTTATAAATCCTACAGGATGAGTTATTTTGAGAAAGTAAAAATGCAGAATGTTTCCTGTGATGGGTAGGTTTAGGGGCAGTGTAGGGGGATAGAACGTACAGTTTGTATAGAATAAAAACCATTATGTCTATGGAGAGATATCCCCACAAAGATAGTGAACCAGACAGATAGTGTGTGTGCGTGCGTGCGTGCGTGCGTGTGTGCGTGCGTTTGCGGTTATATCCACAGATCGTGCGGGCCATGTAATATGGAGGACCAAATTACTCAAAATGAAATAATTAAACAAATTGTGAATTTAATAAAACAACAATTAAATGTACCAGTTTTTTCTGAAATAGTTAAATTATTAATTAAATTATTAATTTAATAATTTATTTAATTAAATATGTATACAATTATTAAATAAGTAAATGTATCTATTAATTTTGTAAAATTTTGTAAAAAAAAATTAGAAAACACATTTATTGTTTAATATATTTCACAATTACCTCTTCCACACACACTATTATGTCTAAAAATAAAATAAAAATATTAAAAGTGCTTTTTCAAAGAGCCTTTTTCATAATAATATGCTGCATTTACGAACTTGACACCTATTTAATGAATCATGCATTTCCAAAGCACGGTTTTCCCAAGGATTTTTTTCCATAATAATAGAGGACATTTCACAAATGTCAATCAACAGGTGGTGGGCGGAGCTTGGCGCTGATTGGTTTGAAGTTGAAGAGTCGACAGACATGACAGAACGATCTTTGTGGTGTGATAACATCACAGAACACCAAGGGTGCTTCTCATTTCTTATTTGTGACTGAAAATATATTTTGATTCAATTGAATTTTCTAAAAACCTGAAAACTATGAGAACTGTGGCTATGTTTAAGGCAGTGCGTTTTTATCTTGATCAATCCCTACCACCATATTAATTTCCAATCAATTCCCCAATTTCCCCTTGCCACTTGCCTGACCCAGACAGAAAAAAGTAATCAATCTGAAAAGATTATCCAATCAGCGCCAAGCACCGCCCACTGACTGTTGATTAGCATTTGTGAAATGTCCTCTATTATTATGAAAAAATATTTGGGAAAATTTGAAAATACATGATTTGTCAAATAGGCATCATTCGTAAATGCCAACACAGTCTCACCCCTACTCGTCAAATGTTGCCGAACGGTCAAGGGACCCTGACGTGAGCTGTTGACGCACAGGGTACCCCTAAATCGCCATTTTTCGACGTACTGGGTAATCCACTGATTTCAATGAGAAACCTAGGACGTCATAAACAGACGTGTTGGGCATGTGAATGTTATCGTCATGATGGAATATATTGGGTTATAATTTTTCCATTATGACATGTTGGAGTGTGATTCTCAATTTAATCAGCCTGCACAATTGTATTTACATTTATTTACGCTATGATACACGTTTGAAACAGCAGTCAAACCCCACCCCGCCCTAAACCTACCCATTTGCGTATTATATGATATAAAACACAGACTGTAACAGACAACAGGCACACTTTATTGAAAAAGTCCAACTATTCCGAGGCCAAACGATGGAATTGTGTGAAGAAAAGACCCAAAAGCAATCACCGTCTCTATCCGCGCCGCGCCCCGCGCCCCGCGCCCCGGCGTCACACTGAAGACGCCACAGGTAGACCCCTCGGCGTCACGCGATGGACGAACTGGGAACCCAATTGCTTTCAGTGGGAAACCTTTGGCGTCAACATTAGACGGCAATTCTATCGGTATGAAATCGCGCTGAAGAAGTCTCACTCAGAACACATCGCGATGTTTGGCATCAGATCACGTGTGCCACATGTTGGTGAGTAGTCATACATATTATGTCCTAATATTTGATATAAAGTATTTTCTGCTTGTCGTTATCGATCATGTTCAGTCACTGCATTGTATCTGTCATCATCTCCACTGAGGCTTTGCATTTCTTTGCTTTCTAAATAAACACACCTTGCTAATAGGGTGATTAAACACTGTCACGTGACGTGCTATAGACCTTTAAACAGTTGTTAATATTTAATAATAATTACTACTGTAGTTCCAACGTGGCATTTGTAGTAGAAGCACAATTAAAAAAAAAAAAAACACTTGCCATGCGTTTACCACAGTATTGGTAGTTTTAATGTGATATTTGTTGTAAATAAACAGTAGCCACAACAATTACCATGCTTTAAAAGCATTTTAATGTAAAATCCAAATATTGTTATTTAAATAGTATAGTATATCCAGAGCTGTATTTGTATATGAACACTTATTTTTTTCTTATTATTAACGTCCCGTTTGCATGTAAATAATTCATGTGATCACAAAATCAAGTGAGTTATCTACATTTTCAAACAAATTCATATGATATAGCTTGCTATTATATACTTTTAATAATGGGAATGCACACATATCTGTGAACTTTGTACATAAATGTATTTAACATTTAATTATGCATCGTTTTTTACAGAAATAAATCCTATAGTTATGTATAAACTGACAACATCATCATCATGTCCTGTCCTGGGCACATTGGGCAACATGTGTCCTCCAACATATTCGATCTGTGGCCACGTTTTCACATCTTCTCATGGAACACCGGCATTGAGGTCTTCGTGAAACATCTGTCTCATATCTTCCTTGGTTTTCCCTGTCTCGTGCGTCCTCCTGGTGGTGTCCACTTCATAAGTGTTTTTGGGTGTTGTTGTTTGGGCATGCATAGGACATGTCCAGTGAAATGCACCCTTTGCTCAGTTACAGTGTCTCAAAGTCTTCACGTGGAGTCTGTGGAGTCTTATAATCTCTTTGATATATGCAGAACCAATATTCATAAACTGTTCTTGATGTCTGCCTATGCCTTTATCATCAGGAGTTTTAGTGAAGGACATCTATTGCCATCCACTAGTTCTAGTCATGCATTGACTTCATGATGCTATAGTCCAATGTATATTTCTGCATTTGTTGTTTGTTTGAACAAATGAAGATAGTGAGAGTTAATACCTTTTGAAATCAATAATTATTCATTAAAACTTTTATTACAATGGTCACTATAGTACATGTCTACCATAACTACCTCTATCATTATTTCACTACCTATCATTATATCACTACCTTGTTAATGTAACTGTAACATGAATGTACTTTATAGAAGTATTTTCTTACTAAAAATGGTTAACATTTACAATAATCATCAACTATTTTAATTGGCATTTAATTTAGTTACAATAAAAGTGAACAATAATCGCAAATATATAGTATTAAAGTTTAGAATGTAAAATGTTATTTTTTTGCCTATATATATATATATATATATATATATATATATATGGGCACTACATTTGTATTTAAACTGTTTGACATTAAATATTGGAATATGCTTACAAAATTGTGTGCATTCATTGTGCTTTTGTTATATTTGTTTTAATTCCAAGAGTTCAGATTATAAAGGATGGCTTAAAGAAGTTTATGCTTGTAGATCATTGCATAGAAAAAGGATTCTCTTTCAAATATATTTATTATGCATCAGTTTAACCACACAAAGAAGACTTTCGTTTTAAAAATGTGAGTTTTATTATTTAATTAGAATAAATAAATATTTAGCAGCCTAAATATTAAATCTTTAAGGAATCTACCCCTTCAGTTGAACCGGATGAGATGTGATATAATTTACCATAAATGGACAAGGAAGTGTGACGCCTCTGTTCAGCTGGGTTGTCATTGGCTGTGACTTTATCGCAGAACGCGCTGTGATTGGACTATCTGTTTTAACCCATATAAAACGGCGTTTTTATGTTACAAAGTATGTTTTGGTGTTATTACGTCAGTAATACGTTAAGCTAACTATAAAGTGTCGCTATGTTGTGAGAAATGACTCCTTTACTGAGAACCCAACCCTAACCCTAAGCATTTCTGCACACTTCTAAGAACTACAGCGCCATGTTTCCCATTGCATTGATACAATGACAGATATATGGGTAATGTAGTTTAAAAGGTTTCATAATGAAACAATAAATGTTAAGTAAATTACATATTTAATGGACAGCTGGATATTAAAATATGTTCATTGTGCAAACCTTTAAGACATATATGAGGGCCAAGCTGAAATTGTATATTTTACTGTGAGCACTTTTAAAAAAACCTTTATGGCAGCTTTCCATATATGTCTGAAAACTGTGGCCAACATTATTTAGTAAACATTGCATATACAGTTGTCCTGCCAATTTTCTCTGTGATACGCTAACCAGACTTTGAGTTAAAGCCATTTGAAATATGCTTTTTTTGCTCTTCCAGGGGCCACTACTGGGTCCCTGGAGATGTAAGGGCAGTACAACATACACAGATCTATTCTCCTCATCACGGACAACAAACTTTGAGTCACATTTAAATATCAGAGTATTGTGTCTTTTCTATTCTAACGTCATGCTTGCATTAGGTTTTGATATTGTAAGACCATCTGATGAAATACAGAAATATTTGAAAGAAATGTTGTAAAATAATAATTATTAAGTTTTATTTGCTTTTATGGATAAACACTAATATATATAATGGATTAACCTGCAACAACTTGCCATTATCCACTTTCCAGAGTAAACAAAAACTATTTATATTATTTACACTTCATTATTACCATTAAATATAGGACCATAAAGTAAAATAACAAGAGACATTGTCACAATTTCATCTACACCCTCTTCACGTACCTGGCATCGAAAATGTGCATGCTTTAATTTTTATTGCAGTAGTAGATGTACCAGAATGATCAACATGGATCATCTTCAGTTAAGCTTGAAGTGTAATCCTTCCCTTTATTTCACTGAAAACTGACATACTTGTCACAGCATGCAAGTATATACAACTTTTTGGAGCATTGTACCAAATATAATATAACCAGATAAAAAATGTTTACTTCTCAAGTAAAATATTCTTGGTAATTAATAAGATAACCTAAATAAACTTGTTGAATGTGTATTTACTGTACCACACACCATACACAATACTCACCATACTTTATCACTCAACACTTTATTGGAGGATACAGTATACAGTTGATAAAGTAGAATAAAGTCAAATAAGATTCAAGATAAATAAAAATGGGTTTTAAAAAACACATTAACATCATATTAATCCATTCACAGCTGCTGAAGCCACACAAATGAGTGCCACATAATCCCATCCAGTCAAGTATGATACAGAAAACAGATTTGATATAGTGTTGGAAAATAATGATTCATTATTACAACTAGACTGGTTTCTGTCTCTTCCCTCTATCATGTTCCTGTTCTTCTTCTTCTAAACAGTTCGCCCACTTGTACCCTACAGTATAATCAATGTACAGATGATGTGATCACTGATGTTGTGTAGCCTTTTCTCAACCAGAGTAAGAAGTCGTATAATCCGGCGTTCTCCAGTCCTGGTCTAAAAGTAAAACAACAAACACAATTCAGATTAAGTTTAATGTACAGTCAGGTTAACCTATGTTCTTCAGTAAACTCTCCACCTCAAAATGGGCATATACACATTGAAGCATTATGTATAATATTGCAGCCCATAATATTAGCCAAGTACTGAACAAATACTAATTTACCCATATCAACAGCAACCTTTTAAACAGTAGATCTTTTAGAAAGAACTAACCAGATCTTTCACATAATTCAAAGAACATTTACTATTTGATTCCTAATATGTCCCAACTCATTATCTTCTAAAGCTACCCAGAACCATCCATGGTCTACAAAACAATGGAGAAATACATGGAGTTTATAACAACTAAATGCTTTTTCCCACACTTGTCTGCTTTTATCTAAGACAAACAGACGGTGCAGTTTTTAAGAACTGAAGGCCAAAAGTGTAATAATAATTGTATCAAAAAGGGAAAACAAATATTTACCATTTTAAATCAATCCAAGATACAGAACCTCATTTGCTTTTTTTAGGAGTTATTAAAAGATTTAGACATGAATAATGGTACGTATTTTATCAGAGTAGAAAGAATGATCACTGTTGAAATGAATAGTCCTTTGAGAGATCAACATCAAATGTTGTATATTACAGCATTGCTTCAATACAAGACATACCAATGGACTTGCAAATTTTTCTGTCTTCTTCGGGCACAAGATGTCCATCTTCCTTCCTCACCCTAAACAAAGGACTTATTTTCTTAGCTTGCTTCGATATAAGGTCTGGTCTTTCTTCTCTTCTGTAAAACAAGAAAGTCTCACTTACTCTGTGCAAATACTATTGTTTTTAAAACATATAAATTAAGACAGTTACAATAAAGTTAAATTACCAAAAGGTGAGCATTTGATGAGTATATATACTAAAAACTGTATATACTTTAGTATATATACTGATAATATTCAACTTTACCTGTGAAGGGCTGATTACGGCAAGATTCGCTGCAGAGAATCACTAGAAGCTCTTGTGAGGGTTGACTCTTAAAAGAGCTGTTGAGTTTGATATTGTAGAGATCTTTTAAACAAAAATAAATAAATAAAAGTAATCTGCAAGTAATCCTGCAAGACAGAAAGAAAGAGGAAATTGTATTACATTGCATGCAAGTTGTGAGTTCATACATAACTGTTTCTAGCTGTAAAAAAACGATGCATAATTAAATGTTAAATACATTTATGTAGTAAGTTCACAGATATGTGTGATTCCCATTATTAAAAGTATATAATAGCAAGCTATATCATAAGAATTTTTCTGAAAATGTAGATAACTCACTTGATTTTGTGATCACATAAATTATTTACATGCAAACGGGACGTTATAAACAGTGCAACTGATCTGATTAAGAAAAAATAATCGAATATCTGATGTCATGTGACCGAAGTGGCTTTTTGAGGCTTTTGCATCTGAACTCTTCATATACAAATACAGCTCTGGAAAAAAATTAAGAGACCACTTAACATTTAGAAATCCATGTTAAGTGGTCTCTTAATTTTTTTCAGAGCTATATGTACGAGAATCATACGAATTTGACAACTTGTTAAATCTTGTGAATTATTAAGACTTTGGGAATATGTTCTTACTGATTGAGCTATGGGATTTGTAAGAATAAGTAACAACAAATGCTAAATAAAATGTTTGATAAAGGGTTCAAACCAACTCATACATACCATTACAAATATTTGCTGTTGCAGCTTTCGGTTTTCTCCGTTACTTCTCCACAAACAAGAATGGGTTGACTGAGTCCGAGAGGCCCTTTTGGTCTTTTCAGGTAAAAAAAAAAAAAAGAAAGAGAGAAAAAAGTCATAATATATAATATATAGCATTATAAAGTATCCTATTTAAATAACAATATTTGGATTTTACATTAAAATGCATTTAAAGCATGGTAATTGTTGTGGTTACTGTTTATTTACAACAAATATCACATTAAAACTACCAATACTGTGGTAAACGCATGGCAAGTGTTTTTTTTTTTTTATTATTGTGCTTCTACTACAAATGCCACGTTGGAACTACAGTAGTAATTATTATTAAATATTAACAACTGTTTAAAGGTCTATAGCACGTCACGTGACAGTGTTTAATCACCCTATTAGCAAGGTGTGTTTATTTAGAAAGCAAAGAAATGCAAAGCCTCAGTGGAGATGATGACAGATACAATGCAGTGACTGAACATGATCGATAACGACAAGCAGAAAATACTTTATATCAAATATTAGGACATAATATGTATGACTACTCACCAACATGTGGCACACGTGATCTGATGCCAAACATCGCGATGTGTTCTGAGTGAGACTTCTTCAGCGCGATTTCATACCGATAGAATTGCCGTCTAATGTTGACGCCAAAGGTTTCCCACTGAAAGCAATTGGGTTCCCAGTTCGTCCATCGCGTGACGCCGAGGGGTCTACCTGTGGCGTCTTCAGTGTGACGCCGGGGCGCGGGGCGCGGCGCGCGGCGCGCGGCGCGGATAGAGACGGTGATTGCTTTTGGGTCTTTTCTTCACACAATTCCATCGTTTGGCCTCGGAATAGTTGGACTTTTTCAATAAAGTGTGCCTGTTGTCTGTTACAGTCTGTGTTTTATATCATATAATACGCAAATGGGTAGGTTTAGGGCGGGGTGGGGTTTGACTGCTGTTTCAAACGTGTATCATAGCGTAAATAAATGTAAATACAATTGTGCAGGCTGATTAAATTGAGAATCACACTCCAACATGTCATAATGGAAAAATTATAACCCAATATATTCCATCATGACGATAACATTCACATGCCCAACACGTCTGTTTATGACGTCCTAGGTTTCTCATTGAAATCAGTGGATTACCCAGTACGTCGAAAAATGGCGATTTAGGGGTACCCTGTGCGTCAACAGCTCACGTCAGGGTCCCTTGACCGTTCGGCAACATTTGACGAGTAGGGGTGAGACTGTGTTGTAAATGCAGCATAATTATTATGAAAAACTGCTTTTTGAAAAACCACATTTAATAATGAAAAAAAAAAGATTTTTTAAACATTGGCAATAGTCTGTGTGGAAGAGGTAATTGTGAAATATATGAAACATTTTTTTTTTTTGTGTGTTTTCATGTAATTTTATAAAATAAATTGATACATTAATTTATTCAATTATTTTAATTAATATTTAATTAAATTAAATATTAAATTAATAAATAAATTGTTGAATTAATTATTTAATTATTATTTTAGAATAAACTGGTACATTTAATTGTCGTTTCTTGAATTCATTATTTATTTAATTATTTCATTTTGAGTAATTTGGTCCTCCATAATATGATACAGAAATAATATTCCAATCAATCGCGGGTGAATGAGAAATATATCATTGTGTTTGCTTGATAAAGACGTTTACGGGCTCTGTGATTGAGATAATAATTCCGGTTGCCGCTTTCAAAACAATCCCTCCCTCACAGACAGGGGAGCTGAAGCTCATTAAAAATGCAGATCTTATCAAATCCTACCCATGGGCGTTTACCTCCAAGTCTCCAGTGCGTCACGCCCACCAAAACAGAACGTTCGGGAGAGAGCCTCAAAACCAGTGTAGAAAATAGCCTATTAGTTATTAGTTATGATGTTTTTGAATGTAAAAAAACACATAAACATCATTAGTTGACCAGAGACAACAGTATAAATCATAGTAAAAAGCCAGTTCATGACACTCACACCGTGGGGTCAACTAGATTATTTAAAACTCCCTTGAAAGGGTTGAAATGTAAACGAAAAGAGGCAGGTTGTGTTTTATATTTTGTTTTTGATAGAAATATACATGTACTGAAGATAATCGATAATCAACATTTCCCGAACCACATTTGTGTGGTCATTAATGTGTTTACTGTGTGTTTACATTAATGTGTTTTAATGAAAACGAAAAGGGGCAGAGTTGTGTTTCATAACTTAGTTTGTTTTATTGTTTTCTAAAATATACGTACAGAGATAAACTGAGTAGCCAGAGCGAGCTGAGTGACATTAACAAGAATGTTCATGTTACATCATGTTCGAATTACCGGACTTGCATCCTCCCGTCCTCAGGAGTTGATTTTCAAGTCAAAGTTGGCAAGTCCGAACTACCAAGGACGCAAGTCTGAAGTGTGCGGTATTGAGAAACGTCCATATCACTAAGTGCCTAGGGATAGAACTTGACAAATGCCTTTGAGATGCAGCTTTACTTCCCCCTTATATTCATTTAAAGGGTCCTCTTTAAAATTGTAGTCTATTGATGTTGGAATGAGCTCCTAATCATTACCAGGACAGAGAATGTTTTACGTTTTACCTTACCTTAGTACATGGGTTCGCAACCCTGGCCCTCAAGGTTCACTTTCCTGCAGACTTTTGCACAATTGAAAAAGCCAATGAAGGTCTTGGGTTAAGTTATTTGTTCTTGAACTTAGATAATAATTAAATGTTGTCGTCTCTCCTCCCCCCCCCCCCCAAAAAAAAACTCCCATAATACAGTAGTACATTCAAAACACATGGCAGTTAATGAGATGGGTGTAACAAAAGAGCATTAGAGAAAGGCTCCTGTATGCTCTCATAACTCAGGTGGTAATTTGTTGTCTCTAATTAAGCGTTCAATGAGCCCACGAGTAACATTGTGTTGACACCTGCAGCTCCAGTATTGGCCTGTTTATTGTACCTTAGTGGTCTCTTTCACCCTTTGAAGTCTTTTTCTTATTTTTCAGACCTAATTGGTCAGGGAACACTGTGTGTAGAGGACAACCATGAGATGAAGGGCTGCGTGTTAATGACCCTGGATTATTGTGGAAGTCAGACGCTTGGCAAAGGAAGAAATAGTATCAGCATGAACATTTCCCTTAGATTAGTCTAGAACGGGAAATTTAACAATGGCTAATATACATAGAAGTGGTTCAGACAGTGCTTTTGGAATGCAATACTAGATTGGTGATAAAATTCAGATTTTTTTTAATGTGAAGTTCTTCATTAAAATTGAAATGCTCATTGTGCTGAACACAGAACAGCAAGACATGATTAAAAGGCCACAGATGTCAATCTGACACGTATACCAAACAGAAATGTCTCTATTGTTATTCTGTTCCATTTGATTTTAAGCAGTTAATACAGCCAAAATTAATTATTCATTAATCATGCCTATCACTGAACATTTGATCATTGGATTTACAGAAATCATTTCACTTTTAGAAATTTTCTGAACATTGCATATCCAGTCAGCTTTCTTTTTTAAATTATTTATAATGATTATTATTATATATATATATTTTTTTTTTTATTATTAATTAATAAATCGTTTTGCATTAAACTCCCTGTAGTTCCATCACAAACGTCGGTCTGGTAAACCATGACATAATGTACAGTAATATTTAAGGAGCTCCATGTTGTTAATAACAAAGAATGGAATATATTTTATTTCTCTTTGCATTTTTATACCATTATGATACAAGAGTATCTTATTCAAATCAATATGATAAAAGTTAGCTAAATAATAATTCAAAAGTAATATAAAAGATGACATTTTATTTGATACTTTAAATGTGTAATGCAATGCATTGATTATGTCGCTGACTACTATTTTTGTCATTTAATTTGAAATCAGTACCTGACTACAATTTGTACGTAATCTACCCAGTCCTGTCAGATACTGAACACTAGCAAAACCTAGAATTTGCTACCTAAAACAATGTAAATTATTGAATTTCTTCACAAATGAAATCGCTGTGTTACTTCTGCCAATAATCCTGCAGACTTATTTCACTTTTCCCCTTCATCATCTTGAGTTGAAGTGAGTTCTGAGAGTCTAGACACATCTTTGTTTGCACAGTATAATACAAGCCGATTGTTTACTTCACAGACAGTGATGTAAATGAAAATTCTTCATCCAAACTGTATTCTAGTTCAGGTATTTTCTAAAAAGCACACAGCATGAAAACTATTATATCATAGAGGAAGCTATTATATTGAGAAGAGGATTGTAGCTTATGTCTATCATATGTTCTTATTGATGTTGCACCCTTGATCGGAACTCAAATATGGAACCGATAAACATTCAACAGCCAGGACTGAAGGCCACTACTACTGCTACTGGTGTTTTCTGTGTCAAGCAACCATAGTATATTATTCATACGTAGAGTAAGGAATTTGAAAAAAACACTTAAAGGGATAGCTCACCCAAAAATTAAAAATCTTTGTCGTTTCAAAACTTTTTTTAAAAACTTTGGAACACCAAAAAGTCCTTGCAAGTACCACTTTGATGCTTCAAAAAGTTCATAAAGAGATTGTAAAACTAATCCACATGAGGCCTGTTCAAACAAACTCTGAGTCTCAGAGTAGGTTTAGAGTTGACAAATCCATACAAATCCAACCTGGTTTCGTTTAGGTTCAACAGGCTCACAACTCTCTGTATAAATGTTCTCTGTCTACTCAGGTTTAATCCAGAGTTCGCGATAAACTCTCAATCGTGAGATGTGCGACAAACAGCCAATCACTCAGAACATGGAGAGCGTCAGTTTGATTCACCTTTCGCAAGCGAGCCGGCACAAATAACTTCTCTGCTGAAGATCAAAGTTGAAAAAATGCATGAAATTAACTCTTCAACTCTTGAAACGTGCTGTGTGATATACAAGAATGAAGCTCATTGGTTCTTCCAGAAGTTCAAACGTGCTGTGGGATATACAAGAATGAACCTCATTGGTTCTTCCAGAAGTTCAAACGTGCTGTGGGATATACAAGAATGAAGCTCATTGGTTCTTCCAGAAGTTCAAACGTGCTGTGGGATATACAAGAATGAAGCTCATTGGTTCTTCCAGAAGTTCAAACGTGCTGTGGGATATACAAGAATGAACCTCATTGGTTCTTACAGAAGTTCAAACGTGCTGGGTGGTATACAAGAATGAAGCTCATTGGTTCTTCCAGAAGTTCAAACGTGCTGGGTGGTATACAAGAATGAACCTCATTGGTTCTTCCAGAAGTTCAAACGTGCTGTGTGGTATACAAGAATGAACCTCATTGGTTATTCCAGAAGTTCAAATGTGCTGTGTGGTATACAAGAATGAACCTCATTGGTTCTCGCACAGCAAGCAAGCATGCTTGTGCCTTCATTTACCACAACTGATGTGCGCATTGATGAATGTTTATATTTTAATAAAAGCCTAAATTATTTGTTCATCATACAAAGCGATCATGTCTCTTCAGAAAAATTGGACTAAACCACTCAGTTCATTTGGATTTGTTTTACGATCTCTATGAACTTCTTTAAGGGTAAAAGTGTTAGTTGCATGAAGTGTCAATTGAGGAACAGAAATCTCTCAGAATTCATTAAACATATCCTAATTTGTGTTCTAAATATGAACAAAAGTCTTACGGATTAGGGACAACATGAGGGTTGTTGTGATTTTACTTTCATCCATCCAAGGATGCTAAGATTGGTACTCACGTCACAGCTGAATTTGTGATTTTTGGCTCACCCGTCACTTAAGGTGTGGTTATGAGTACATCAAATGAACACCTTCCCCCTCTCTTAGTTTGGGACACTAGTCAAGGTATTTTACCATGGCTGGATGAGAACACTCCAAGGAGGCTGTCCAATTATTTAGAATGAATAAAAAGGAGGGAGAGCTGAACAGCTGATTTATCTGAAAGATTTCTAACTTGTAGAGCCTCTAATTGTAATAATAATTTAAAAAATAACAAATAAAGATAAACAAGAATAACTAACACAACTACTAAATGAATAAAATGGATGATAAAGGAATAACGTGAATAAGATGCATACAATATATGCAATAAAGTTGAGTGTGGCTATGGAAGAGTTGTGTTATCTTATGGAAAGATATTGTTTCTCTGAAACTAACGCCCTTTTCACACATACTCCGTCTACAGTGCGTGTGCGGTGCGTGTGCGTTTGCAGTCCGCAACTGATCCTCTGTTACATACCACAAACACAGCATTTATTAATGATTTTTGATTTAAAATCCCAAAGTTAATACTGAACATGGCTCGTCAGAATTGCAATTCATTTTGTTTACTCTTTCATAGAAGTCAGGTTAACGTAGGCTACTAGCCTACATTTAAACAACATTTTTTCAATTCATTAATTAATATTTATATACTTTAGATTTAGCTCACACAAGAGGCAAAACATTTAAACATAGGTTATAGCCTAAAATCATAAATAATTTAAATTAGAAACTTACAATAGGCTATTCAAAAACAGCCGACTCTCGTCTTTTCTTTCGTTTTTAAACCCTTTTAAAATAAATCCTGCAGGTCAAAAAGAACTTTGCTTTTCACCTCCAAGAAAGTACGAGTGCTATCCATTATGGCACATTTTTTTACCTAAATGCCAGGTAAGGTGTCGTTTTGTTGCTTTACTTGAGAAAAAAAGCCATGTGTTAACTTTGAAACAAGAGTATATTTTAAATGATATGCATCTGTGGTGAAATTACTAGATTTTCGCGTCAGTACATGTTTATTTTAATGCAAACAATGTTCTATCACTTTAATGCAGCAGCGCAGCAAAAAATAGACTCGGTACGAAAACGATCCGTGCACTGCTGCAGACGCAACGCACCTGGAACGGACTGACGGACAGCATCCGCGTGCAGTGTGAAAGCTGTCATCCATTAACATGGGTAGGCTACTGAAAAAAATACGCACCGCACACGCACTGCAGACCGAGTATGTGTGAAACGGGCGTTAGGTGAAGAACCTTATTATGCATCAAAGAAATAAACAAAATATTATTTGTTATTAACTAGCATCAGTTATATTGCCTCAAACTTAACTTAGAAAATCATATGCTGACAATGCAAAGGTCTCTGGAAAGACGTTTGGTAAGTGATATTTATGTTCCATGTGGTCGAGTAGGCTGACCAATGGTGGTCACTACTTCCACTGGTTGTGCTGGGTGACAATGCAGTGGGGAAAGATGAGAGGACACAGATGAGGCCCTGAAGTAGGTGCAGAAGGTCCTTAATCTGGAAAACGCAGATGACGGAACCTTCAAAATAAATGTTGGCTCTCCTGAGCCTAACCTTGTTGCAAATGTCTCTGTTTCTTCTGCCTCTCTGGGCCAGACACTCAAAACTTGGTCAAATCACTTTGGTCTCTCTGGCATGGAGACTCGGGACGTGCTGTAGTCATCTCACTGAACTAAAACTCAGAATGTAGTAAATGTCTCTTTCCTTACAGGCTGGAGGCTCAGATCGTGGTCGTATCTGTTGCTGCCTCACAAGCTGTAGACTCAGATCCTCTGATCTTTTATTGTTTCTCTTTTTAAACCACAGGCTCAGAATGTTACGGTGTATCTGTTATGTCTCATCCTTGGTGGCCAGACTCAGAACCCGGTGATCTGTTTCAGTCTCATTCTCACAGGACAGACAGAGAACAAGGAGTGTTTGTTGAAAGGGTACTTTTATCCCCTTCCAATGAGGAGGAGATTGCAATTTGGAGCTTCTCCATTCCACTGTTGCGACTGGTTGCTGGCCTCAGATGGGGCACACATGCTCACCCTTCTTTCCCCTGTGGAACTCATTTGCATATTTTGCATAGTCAGAAATTTTTAAAGTGTCTTTAAAGTTTACCAATGCTTTTCTCACTTTCCAAAACACCATCAGAATACTCTTGGCAATATTCTAAACTAATCGACACTAAAGGACATGATGGAAAAAGATTGAACTGTCATGTGTTCATTAATTTGTTCATTAACAGTTGAATCCGATTAATATGTTGCATTACAAATAGCTTAGAATACTTATTTATCTGAATATGTATGCAATGGAGGTGTGTATTTTACATCAGTCTTAAGGGTCCCAAATATAGTTATGCATGGATTTAGATAGATATTGTGGTATTTCTTTGTTTTACACACTGCTGCTGAGGTCCTGAGGAATTTTTTATGGCAGTCACAGACCAGGACATTAGGGATTAGTATCTACATGGGTGAAGGGTAGAAATTGTTTGTGGACCAATGAGAAGTCCTGTTTTTCCTGGGCTTGGTACCAGAGGTCTTCTTGCCCTCTAGGAGGTGCCTGGCTGTTGTCCTAGCAGCTTTATCTGATGGCAATGGGCAATTTTTTTGTGTTAGTCCAACAAGTCTGCGATCGACTGGTAGATCTTTATCACTGTCCAGGTATTTCCAGATTAATAACCGAAAAATAAGCCTAAAGTATAATTAGGTACTTCTCCTTTAAGGCAGAATGCTCATGCTCTCATTACTCGCTGATGACTGGGAAGTCCGTGGATGGAGAGCGAGTTGTGAACATTGCATGTGTTTACCACTTCTGTTTCTCTTTGCACTGTTTATTTTATGTTCAGTTACGCAGTTGATAGTGGAGTGTTCTGCAAACTGCCCCATGTGTGTGTGGGATCGACAGCGCTGATAATAAATCCCTGTGAAATATCAGATACGTGAGTTTTGCTTTCACTTGGCTACAACCTATCAGGCAGCTATCAAGCCTCTCTGTGTAAAGCTTTACAAACCAACACATTCTCACACCCAACTCGTCACATATGGACGCTTGACCAGGACCCCTTGTCGTCACTTTTCAACGAACTGGGCATACCTTTATCGTCAATTTTCGACGCACTGGGTGCTCCATTCATTTCAATGAGAAACCTTTGGCGTCATACACAGACGCACTGGGAATGGGAATATTATCGTCATGGTGAAATTTATTTTTTGATTTATTTATTGAAATTATTTATTGGTTTATAATTTTGCCATTATGACATGTTGGAGTGTGCTTCTCAATGAAATCAGCAAGCATAATTTTATTTACATTTATTTTATTTACGCTATTTAGACACATTATAACATGATTTCATTTACATTTATTTTATTTACGCTATTTAGACACATTTTAACATGATTTCATTAACATTTATTTTATTTATGCTATTTAGACACATTTTAACATGTAACCCAACCCCACCCCATCCCTTAACCTACCCATTTGTGTGAACATGATATAAAACACAGGATATAACATACGACTGCATCCACAAGTTATTCAAAAAAGTTAAATAATCCAAGTTTTCCGAAGCCAAACGATTGATTTGCATGAAGAAAATCCCCAAAAGCGATCAGCATCTCCATCCCCCGAAGATCATGAACAAACACATCAAATTTCAAATATTGCCCCCCGTACTTCACATTTCATAGTGAAATTGCATTGGCTCTCGTATGTCTTGTGACCAATTGCGTCATTACGTCAGCATTGATTGTAAAATGTCATTGGCTCTCCTGCGTGTTGTGACCGATTGCATCATGCTCAGGAGTCTTTTGAATTATTTGAATGAGATATGAATGAGTTCGTTCACGGGGCAGCGGGATCATCATTTCAGCGATTAAAACATCAAGATCAACTCAGTTCTTCACATGAAGATATCGTATGACTTCAGAAGACTTGGAATGCAACATGAGTTAATACTTTTATACTGTTTTGGTCAGATTTTGCAATAAATACTTGTGACTGTACATTTATTTGCCTGGTATGTGTTTTATATTGTTAAGATGTGGGTAGGTTTAGGGTGAGAGTTGGGTTAGTTGCTCCAAAATATAAAAGTAGCCTTTAAATATTAATAAAATCATATCTGCTTTTACAAACGCAAAGAATTAAATGCGTCTGTGTATGACACCAAAGGTTTCTCATTGAAATGAATGGAGCACCCAGCACGTCGAAAATTGACGATAAAGGTACGCCCAGTTCGTTGAAAAGTGACGACAAGGGGTCCTGGTCAAGCGTCCATATGTGACGAGTTAGGTGTGAGAATGTGTTGTACAAACACATTATCAAGGCTCGAAATCGCTCCATATGCTATCAAAATTCTCACCGCACAAATCGACCGATGTTAAAGTTAGATATGACAGCACTACTGCAGCACGCACAACGAACAGCTGAATATGTCTTCAGCAAACTGCCGCAAATGAAAGTGAAATTTGTAGACGATCAATACAGTGTTATCATCATTAAAACTTAAAGCGGCACTAGGTAACTTTTCAACCTTCATAATATATTTTTTAAGACTCTTGTGATGATAAATCGACTTACAATAGGTTGAATGACACGTCTTCCATAGCCTGATGGGGTCTGTATCGTTTTTAATCGTACTTTTAAACTTGGGGTTTCGGGTAGTAACCCGAGAATAAAAAGAACTACAAAATTCGACTGCTTTACGGCATATACGTCACTTCCACCAACACCCACACTTCCTTACATTCGGACGTGCGAGCCCAACTTTGTTCGTCGGATAATATAGTCATGTCCGAAGAAGCAGAGACAAATAAGAAAGAAAGGGTTTTGTTGGAGGAAAGCAATAAGAGGAAATGAAAAAGTGATGTGATTAAAGGCAGGACTAGTTCAGGGCTATCAGGGTTGTGATGTCAACAAATGCACGTGCGATGGCATCCCCTGTTGTAGGATTACAGCTCTTACGACAGTAGTTGAGGACATTATTTTTTCCAAACTGTAGGGGGACCCCGAGAGCAAAAGTAGCCAAGTGCGGCTTTAAGAAACTAAATTATCAGTGCTTATGCCAATCCCTCTCCCATTGCAGTCCTTGATTCTGAATCAATAAAATGCTGTTAATCAATAAAATGCAGCTCATTTTGTTGATCTCAGTGACGTGAACTCCATTATAAATGCATAGACTGGATTTATATAAGCGTTATATCATTTTTACAGCGGTAGAAACGCTTCTTTCCCATAAGCACCACCTACTGTTAGAGTGGGAATTAGCATTTATATTCAGTCCATCGGTTTTTGGTTTTTGCAGGCGTGTAACAATTTCACAAAGCTAAAGTCAGACCATTCTGTATTTGTTCTAAGTCTTGAAATTATGCAATCTAATATATATATATATATATATATATATATATATATATATATATATATATATATATATATATATATATATATATATATATATATATTTTTTTTTTTTTTTTTTTTTTTTAAACTGCTCATGCTACATGGGTGTTTCTTTGTTTGGATCGTGATTAAAAGGCATTGGTTGCCTCTCATTTCAAGAGGCTATTTTTAAGGCCTGTTATAGAGCAAATAAACAACAAATGAATTTGCTTAAAGCTACAGTGTGTGATATTTTCCCCCATCTAGCAGTAAAAAGGTAAATGACTATCCAGTGAATAATAGTTTTTGTTCCTCTCATTTCTGATTTTAACTTCTACGGTGGCCTCTTTAGTCCAAGATTAACATGGCAATCCTCCTCTTCACATTTGACACGGTGCCATCGAGTGTTAAAATGCGAAAGGCGAAGCTTAAATTTATGGGTATGTCCCTCTTTGGCTAATGTACTTTCAAGATGGAGGGGCAACATGGCGACCAGCATTCGAACCCCTCACCAGTATGTATTTTCAATAGCATATTATAAACATACAAATAACTCTTAATCGGCCATGAAAAATCTATAGGTAGATCTTAATAATAATAAAAGTTGCTTTCTAAAAGCGCTTCACATTACAAACAAGCACAACAATATATATATATATATATATATATATATATATATATATATATATATATATATATATATATATATATATATATATATATATATATATATATATATATATATATATATATATATATATATATATATATATATATATATATATATATATATATATATATATATATATATATATATATATATATATAAGCTTGCCTTTTCATTATATAAGATCTTGCCTTTTATCAAGGCGGAGGTCAGGGAGCTTTGGCTCAAAAAGGTTGGGGACCACTGTCTTAAAGCATATCAACATGTAATGTTTTTTTTCAAAGGCAAGTACCACTCATTTTAAAGTGTATATCGATATACAGCACCAACATTACTGATGTTTTTCATCACATGCTTCCTTACTCACTTCTTCATTTACTTCTTAACTATATCTTTCAAATATCCTGCACACTTGCACCTCGCCAATGTCTATGTCATCCTTCCAACCTAAGCATCACTGATTAATGGCACAGGCCTTGATTCTCCATTGCTGACTGTCAGGCATCTTCCAGGATGCTCTTTTAATGTTATTCCTATGCTTTTGGATAGGAGGATACGTTTCTGCTAGATATACTAGTAATGAGAGTGGAGAACGGCCTTGTATCTTGTCTCTTTGGCTCATTTAATTTGGAACATCAAAATTAGACTAGTATTAGATGCATGATTGCATTTTGGCTTACTCGTGGAAACCAAACAATTGCACTTCTCATTTTAATCTGTTGTGTGTAGGACGTGGTTAAAAGTATTATCAATCTATCACAGCAAATACATGCCACTTCATGGCAATCGTGCAAAATGGTTCAGAATCATTGTCCTGTATCATAGAAATACACCCCCAATGTAGTTTCTAGCTTGTTATTTTATGTAGCAGAATACACAAGTATGAATACTTCAAAAAATATTGGTTAAAACAGAAATATTGATTATGTTAAGTTTTAATAGCATTCACTAAATATTTTCTATAAACAGTGCATGGGTTTTTCAATAGCTCCCAGCTGAACTGCCTCCTCCGTAAACGTTTTTTTTGTTTTTTTTTTTTTACCATTTCTGACTCTCTTACTTCCTAGCCGTCAAGACTATAAGTAACCCACTTCTAGCAAAATAACCTTGAAATTGGTTACATGCCGTTTTTGCCAAAATAACTTGCGAGATGAATGATATTCAATCATGTAAGCAATGTCAACAGTGATTACAAGGTGTTTGGTTTCAGTTCTTTGACATGCTCTGGATGACTAGTCTATTCTTGGGCTACAATTAAACGTCTGTTCAATTTGCACTGACAGCTCTTGATTTAGCCTAGACACTAGGGTCGTGTTTGGTCTTTTAAATGCAAAATTGCTTGCTGGGTTACTGGTATATTTAAACATGTCATTTTAGTTTTTGGTTTTTAAGACTGGTCTATTTAATGTTATGATGGGTTAAGGCATTTGCTGGGTTTGCTATTGGGCCCAATATGCTGTAGTTTGCGTAACTATCCTTCAAAACAGCCACTTTACAAAGCTAGCATTACATTGTGACTGCCCAAGCATATAGTTTAAATAATCTTCAGCAATAACCAGTCCTAGTGTGTCAAATGTGGTAATTGCAGCCCTGCCCTTGCTGTTGTTGAGTTGCTCAGAAGTTCCCTTGCTTTGGTGCTTTTCGGTGCTTTATAATAGATATAACCTTGTGAGTTACCTCAACAATAATCTTGAAAATCCAGATGTATGGATTGTTCTCACCCTAGAAGAACAGAAGACCCTTGATGCTGCTTTTGTTCAGCAATCTCCTGTCTACCTTGCATTACAGTAATTGCCCATTTGAAGGCAATTGACATAGCATTTGTGGGTTGGAAATGTTGTATAAAAACAAGTGATTCAGTGTGACTTTTTGTAGCTGTGCTGCATGCTAGGAATAAATAACCATGGTTTGTATTAGTGTTTTTTATCACATTAAAAGAGATGATGCTATAAACAGCCAAAACTGTTTCTTGATAGCAGAAGGATTTTTTGCTTGATTGAAAAAAAATAAGATTGTGTGTGTGTGTGTGTGTGTGTGTGTGTGTGTGTGTGTGTGTGTGTGTGTGTGTGTGTGTGTGTGTGTGTGTGTGTGTGTGCGTGCGTGCGTGCGTGCGTGCGTGCGTGCGTGAGTGAGAGAGAGAGAGAGAGAGAGAGAGAGAGAGAGAGAGAGAGAGAGAGAGAGAGAGAGAGAGAGAGAGAGAGAGAGAGAGAGAGAGAGAGAGAGAGAGAGAAAATCGCGAGCATAGCAGGTTACATTTTAGGCTCTCCAACATTCATTTATTTCTTAATTTAATAAAAAATGATTCAGTTAAATATTTGTTGTGAAATAAATATATTCAATTTCATATACAAAATCTTTTCAAACCTTGAAAACACAACATCAAAATTCAAGCATTTTCAAGGATTTCAAGCACCCTTACGAACCCTGCTTACTATAACCACAAGTGTCGTTTTCTAAATATTAAAAAACTGAAATGCGCTACTCCATTGTTTTTCTAAACACAAGTCTGACATGCAAAACCATTTTGCTTGCTACTAAGGTTAGTCCATAAACCAAATCCTGTCATCATAAACCATGAGTAAACGCACACAAATGTTGACAAGCCGCTAAATAAAGTACATACCACAGAGATAGACGTCCTGCTGTTGTTGCTACTCCTGTTCAATTTATTTCAGCCTCCGGGTCAGATTCTGGATCATATATGTATTAGTTGAATCTGATTGATAGCCATGATTTATTTGGGGTAACGTTTTTTTTTTCCACGCTTGAGGATGTCACAGCTTTCAGACGCTCTTATGCAATAGCTGTGCGTGCTCGTCATTCTTTAGCTCTGTTACGCCCCGTGGCTCATAGGGACGCAACAAAGATTGGGACACACACGAAAGCCGAAATAAAATACGAAATTTATTAACAAAATAGAACTACGCCCACATGATACGCCTCCAGGCGCTCGTTTTTTTTCCGGAAAGACTCGGTACAGCCTATATTTCTTTTATAAATATAATAAAACTAAAGACTTTTCAGAGATATGAAGGATGCAATACTACTCTATAGGTACTCAAGATTGACATGAGATTGACTGAAACTCAGTGTTTCACCCCCTCTTTAAGGATGGCGTCAATATCAAACCAATTCAAGCCTTATTCAGACTAAAAAATTTAACAAACAAGAGGATCATCCAGAATGGATTTTATGCACAGACTTTGCAAGCACAGATTTCACAGGACATTTCCGAGTGGTATTTTCATTTCTTTTTTATTTATATATTTTGTAACATTTTTGTACACCATTTAATCATGACACTTGAAAACGATGGTAATACAAACAGTAATCGATCACAAAAATATGATTATTGTGCCTAAGTGACAGTGAACAGCCTTACAAAAGTCAGAGCTTGCAAAAGCTACAATAAACCAGTGTTGGGGTAGCTACTCAAAAAAAAGTAATTAGTTACTAGTAAATTGTAATGAGTTTACTTTACTAGTTACTGCATTTGAAAAGTAACTTCACTACTTTACTTTCCCGTTTCTTAATTTAGAGTGTACATACATGGACAAACATCATAGCCCTATCACTTAGCCTGTCAGCATAGTGTTTATTGTATAAATGTTTACAAAATGGCATGTAAAACCATATGAAAGAACAATTTCCCTGTCTGCACAAAGAAATATGCCTCATGTAAAATCCACAAACAACAGGATAAAGGAGGCTATAATGGGGTCATTTTAAAATGTCAACACACAAGTTTCAAAACACAGGCTTTGGGAAACATGAGAAAAAAACTCTTCTCCTGAGAACAAAACCAGCTTATTATTAGATTAATGGCCCACACACACACACACACACACACACACACACACACACACACACACACACACACACACACACACACACACACACACACACACACACACACACACACATTTTTCAAGTGGTCAATAAAAAATATAAAAATAAAGGTCACTTTATGTTTAAGAGAGAGAATGAATGTGATTCAAGGCCAAATCTTGCAGATAAAGTTGAAAACTCGCTCATTTTTTGCATGGACAGAGCTAGAACATGATGTAGTTAAGTGTTTAAAATGCAAAGCATAGTTCAGTTGAAACCTTGCCCTCTTTGGCTTATTGTTGATGCTGTAAACTGAATGTTCGAGGCAAGCTGACTGTTTAAATAAAAGCACTGAAATAAAAATATATCTTAATCAATTTAGGGCCATTCACACAGGACGTTAGCCTGACAAGCCAGACCCACATCAAGATGTTTGGTCTGGAAACTCACCATAGACAGGGCTCAATCCGAGGGGCGGGATAAACGGTTGTCTTTCAAACTCCCTCTGCACGTGATAGGATAGCGGTACACCAACCGGAGCAACGACGGTGAAGGGGAGCTCGCTGACTCATTAAACATTCGCCTTATCCGGTCGGCTAAACTCCGAACACATTTTCCCTTTTTAAGAATGACTTCAGTGCCGCTCTTTGTTCTTTTCTCAGAGGAAAGCTTAACTTCAAGTCTTCCGGAGGCGCGGGCAGAGCTGATTCGAAAGACCGCCGCCGTTCGCCAGTTTCTGTGTTTACTAGAAGACTGTGTTACTAGAAGCACGCAAACGCAACTCGGCCGTCGTCATTATGGCCCCGCCCGCCGACTCTATAGCCTACCTACACGATGTGATTGGGCCGTCCAGATTCTGAGGAATACAGCTCAGATAGGAATTGAGAGTTGCTAGACCACACTTGCGGGCAAATTAAATTTGCTGCCGCTATGGTGCGTCTAGATTTCTAGGCTAACAGGATGTGGTTTTGCGGTTAAACATGTGATATGCTAGTCTGACGTGGTCATACTAAATTCTAGTCAGAATATGAGTCTGATACTGCTCTATTGGGCTTTAAATATGGGGGCGTATTTCATCCGACACAGGAAAGACCTCAATTGGATAGAACTACAACCAATCAGATATACAGACTACAGAGCTACATGCTAAAGACATCTTTCCCATCGACAAATGCCTTGATCGGCCCTCTGTTCCTCTTTTAAAATGAATGTGCTGTCGATATCTTCTATAACAGACGCAATGGCGGAATCTACACATCAGTTCTTCAACAACAGCAATCATTGTTGTAAAGTAATTTAACCCAAGCACTCTTTGATGACGTAGCTGATTACGTTTCTGGTGATAATCTGTCAATCATCACCCTGACAATGTTCGTATGTATAATACGCCATAAAATGCGTATCATATGCACGCGAAAAACAGCGTGCCATAGACACGCCAAAATGAGTTTTGGCATATACATTCCACGACATTGCACACTCGTACTGTTTATACGCATTTTTGTGAGAATACCCTGGCTCTTGACATGCACATGAAAATCAACAATTTCTCTCAGCGATTTATCTCTATGTATGTAAATGTGGCCAATGTGTCAAACTGTCCTTGGATTTGTCCAAGATGTCCAAGAAAAAGTTTTGGAGGACGAGAAATATGAGGAAAATCTAAATGACGAAAATGTTAGGGAGGGACGATTAGGGAAGAGACCATGTCAGAACTGATGTCCTGTGTAATAGATGCGCACATTTGAATTGTAACGTTCGTTGGTCTTGCACGTTCTACACAGCTCTACAGGCTCACACAACACAGCCTCAGAGTGCTTCAATCAATGATTAGCGCACATTTATGCCAAATATTACAGCCAAAATGTGTCATTCACTGATACTCTATGATAATAATCCTACAACCAAAAATGAACAATAATGCATTTATCTATGCTGTGCTTCTTTAGACAGAACTACAGTAAAGTTATGTATTTCGTGAATATTTATAGAACATAACGTAGAACAAATTGATTAATCGTTGATTCAAACCTCTTTCAGCAGCTGTCGGGACGAGTAGAGCGCAGTCTCGGTTTAAAAGTTGCATGCCCTGATCAGGCCAGTGTGCACATGATGGACAGGAGTCATACAGTATATTTGAGTCATTCAACTGTGCTCTTAGAGTTGTTTAAGGGGGGGGGGGGGGGGGGGGGGGGCCTTACGAAACAAAAATATATTGCAATATACTAGAATTTATATTGCAATACATTAGAAAATATATTTCAATGTATCAGAAACTTCCTCATATATTTAAAAATATATAGCAATATATGGATGGACAGCCTATTGCTATATATTGATTCATATATTAAAATACATTGATATACAAACAAAACTGAATTATTTCATGTATGTTTATTGAAACAAAGTATTTTTTTGTGAGTTAAGCAAGCTCCTGCATATGTTTACAGAGGTTGATTAACAATAGCCCAAATCAGATGGTGCATGACATTCAATATATTTTCTATATTTAGAAAATATGATGGTGCATGACATTCAATATATTTTCTATATTTAGAAAATATTTCTATTAGGGCCGGACTTTAACGCGTTAATTAAGATTAATTAATTACGTGACTTTAACGCGTTAATTACGTGACTTTAACGCGTTAATTAATTACGCAAAAAAAAAAAAAAAAAAAATTACCACACTTATTTTTGCACCGCGGAACGTTTTTCAATGAATGAGTTTCGACGGACCAATTATACTGGAACACCAACTAGCGCTCCGGAGTCTCCGGGGTCACGACAACAACGAACCATGTGAACATGAACGAAGCTATGGAACAAGCTGATGAGACTGCTTTGCTTGGCCCCGTGGATGGGAAATTTTGTTTTAAAAACGAAAGAATGGAAGCGTCGTCAAGAGCTTGGTTGTGAGCAAGCTATACAACAAGGAATTTGCGTATCACCGCAGCACATCGAGCCTCAAATATCACAAAAATGCTTTTGCTAAACTGGCAAACATGCACTGGTCTGCTGGACTGAAATAAATAAACAATATTTTGTTGATTAAGCTTATGTATTCAGTCATTATTCAATGGTATACTAAAAATACATGTGAAAAATTACTTCTCATTGTTCTCAGGTCAAATATTTATATGCAATTAAAATGCGATTAATTAATTACAAAGCCTCTAATTAATTAGATTATTTTGTTTAATCGAGTCGCGGCCCTAATTTCTATATTATATTTTAATCTGTTATATTTTAAAATATATGACAGACAGTGTACATTAGATTATTTCATATTTACCATGTATACAATATATATGATAATAATTATATACTATGTAATATAAATCAATATATTTAAGACATATGTTCCCATATAAATCTGATTATATTATCCAGTACATTGAGGTATATTATCTCATATATTTTTACATATATATTTACATATATATACAATGACTCTTCCAATATATAATTTCATATATTGTAGGATATATTTCAATATACATAGCAATATATTGAATAGTATAATGATATGTATTTAGTCAATATATGAAAACGGCAATAATTGCAGTATTGTCCCATATATTGCAATATATGACTTGCATATATAATATATTATTATATAATATATCATATGATATATTACCATGTAAATTTCACAATATATGGAGACACATGAAATATATTGTCAACTAATATATTGAGAAATATATTGTCAACTAATATATTGAGAAATATATTTTTGTTGCGTAAGGGGGGGGGGGGGGGGTGAAACACTCAGTTTCAGTCAATCTCATGTCAATCTTGAGTACCTATAGAGTAGTATTGCATCCTTCATATCTCCGAAAAGTCTTTAGTTTTATTATAATTATAAAAGAAATATAGGCTGTACCGAGTCTTTCCGGAAAAAAAAAAAACTAGCAGCTGGAGATGTATCGTGTGGGCGGAGCTAAAGAATGACGAGCGCGCACAAAGCGGTGAAGTCCTCAAAGGTGGAGAAGAAAACTTTACTCTAATAAACCGTAGCTATCAATCAGATTCAAGTATATATGATCCAGAATCAGATCCGGAGGCTATATATATATATATATATATATATATATATATATATATATATATATATATATAGCTTTAGCTTAACCTGATATACTAACTAAAATAAATACAAAATTATAAAAAAAAAAAAAAAACTATATAGATGTTTTATGTTGTTGTTGTTGTTGTTGTTGTTTTTGCACTTGCATGGTCAAAAAACACAATTATGTCAATATGAGATATGATTTATTCAAACTAAATATCTAAGACTAGACTAAAACCAATTAAGCTGACTAAAATATGACTAAAACACATTTTAGTCAAAAGACTTTAGAAAATGATCACTGCTATACCCGTACTGTATTGTGTAGCAGAGCAGCTCCCATTTGTATCTGTTTCAATTTCTGCTGGGGAATCTTAGGATAAAAATCTGTGAAAAGGTTTATACTAATGTAACATATAGCTTGAAACTCTAGCTAAAAAGTCTAGATCCCTGGGGCCCGTACCATGATGGTAGTTTAACAAACTCAGGGTTACAGGATTAGTTTCGAGTTGACAAAACCAAACCAATCTTTTCAGGCTTTGTTGGTCCCGTGATGCTGATCATCAGCTTTCTCTGTCAACTCAGGCCGGTTTCACACCGCACGCGTTAGCAGAGCGTATTTTTTTCGGTGTCCATGTTAACAGATTAGAGCATTCACACTGCATACATGGGTGTGAATAACAAATTTCACTGTGAAATCATGTAGTGAAGTGTTCAGTGTTTTTCACAATCACCACATGACATCATGCACTGTGATAAAATACATGAAAACACATCACTGCCAGAAGTTTTTCCCTAAACTTCATAGGCCTGTTTAAATGATTAAAACTAGAGGCATATATTCACTTTAAACTTTTTCTGTCTGCAAGAGGGCCTTACTTAAAACAAAGGTGTAGTTTGTTGATGTCTATAAAAGAGGGCAATCTAAAGAACCAATTTACAGCTCCTTTAAAGAAAATGCAAGTAAATGTTATGAAGTTAGTTTATTTGATATATAGAGAGAATTGCACATCTCACGTCATAATTTTTAGAGATTTAATTATTGATTTTAAAGCTACACTGTGTAACTTTTTTAGTTTATTCTTAGCTAAAAACACTTAGTTCTTTCAAAAATATATGTGCTCATTAATGTATGTTTACTTCTTTCAAGTAATAAAGTATTCTCGTAAGTTTATAATATGCCATTGAAAATGCATACGGGTGAGGGGTTCGAATGCTGGTCGCCATGTTGCCCCTCCATCTTGAAAGTACATTAGCCAAAGAGGGACATACCCGTAAATTCAACCTTCTCCTTTCACATTTTAACACTCGATGGCACCGTGTCGAATGTGAAGAGGGGGATTGCCATGTTAATCTTAGACTAAATCGGCCACCGTAGGAGTTAAAACGAAATCGGAATTGAGAGGAACTGAAACTATTATTCACTGGATGGTCAAAAACTTTTTCACCGCTAGATGGGGGAAAATATCACACAGTGTAGCTTTAAAGCTAATTTTGTATGACCTTTATATAGGCTATTTATATTCATTTTAACTAAGTGTCTATTAATGATTGATTAACTAAAATGATAAATCTGTAATTGATTAAGGCTATAATAATTACATAAATATCTAAATCATTCAAATTATTATTATTTTAAATAAGCATTGTTAAAAGCCAGACAGTCTTTAAAAACTATTTGCTATGTTGTAATCTTAAATTTGGAGTAGAAACAGGGGGAGTGACTTTATTACATGAGAAGTGTCACTTTACTCACAGCTGATTGGTCCAATTTCAGTTTGAGATCTCTTATCCAGAACATAACCTGCCCTGGAGCAGCTTAGCCATTGAGAGTACGTTGCAATTAACACTACTAAAAGCTAAATCAATTTCATGCTACCTAAAACCCAGGATTGGCACAAAATAAGCTTAAACATATCTGGTTAGCCAGCTAAACCGGCTTCATGGTATAGATGGAATGCATGTGATGTCATCATAATCGTCAGCTGGAGCGACTGTGATTATGCCCCACTGAGTGGCAAAAAGACTGAGAGGCAACTTGGTTTACAGTGCGAATGCAGCGAAAACACACAAAACCAGGCCCGGCGCCAGAAGGTGGGGTAGGGAGAGGCTTCTCCACGGACCCAGTGGACATTGCTGTTCCACACTAGAGATGGACTTGATAATAGCGTGTAATTTTCTCACTCAAAACACTGCCACCTGCTGCTGCTTCTGCTTTTAGAGTGAAAAGCTGCCCATAACTGTTTGTCAAGTATGTAATCCTCCGTAAGAATTCATAATAATTGCATATTATCAGCGAAAAGGAGCTAGCAAAAGATCCAGTGTGTATCTGTATTTGCACTCGTCAAATGATTACATTTCCAACGTGTTTTCGCCTCGGTGAGTAATGTAGCCAATCACAGACATGTTTGTAGACTTCTACGACGCAGTTGACCAATCGCAGGTGTTGAACTTGGAATCATTTACCGCTTGAGTGTTGTCCAGTTTAGTTAACACACGCGTCAATCCTCTGTACGTGCAGACATTGTGAAAATAAGAGATTCATTGTATACCAATGTCACTGCGGAACTTTGTGAGATTGCATTTATTGAATGAGTGACAGCTTGTAGTGAATATAAAGTATATTACCACCACTACACGCTACAAAACACTGACCCATCCACATATACAGTCTTGTTCAAAATAATAGCAGTACAATGTGACTAACCAGAATAATCAAGGTTTTTCGTATATTTTTTTATTGCTACGTGGCAAACAAGTTACCAGTAGGTTCAGTAGATTCTCAGAAAACAAATGAGACCCAGCATTCATGATATGCACGCTCTTAAGGCTGTGCAATTGGGCAATTAGTTGAATTAGTTGAAAGGGGTGTGTTCAAAAAAATAGCAGTGTGGCATTCAATCACTGAGGTCATCAATTTTGTGAAGAAACAGGTGTGAATCAGGTGGCCCCTATTTAAGGATGAAGCCAACACTTGTTGAACATGCATTTGAAAGCTGAGGAAAATGGGTCGTTCAAGACATTGTTCAGAAGAACAGCGTGCTTTGATTAAAAAGTTGATTAGAGAGGGGAAAACCTATAAAGAGGTGCAAAAAATGATAGGCTGTTCAGCTAAAATGATCTCCAATGCCTTAAAATGGAGAGCAAAACCAGAGAGACGTGGAAGAAAACGGAAGACAACCATCAAAATGGATAGAAGAATAACCAGAATGGCAAAGGCTCAGCCAATGATCACCTCCAGGATGATCAAAGACAGTCTGGAGTTACCTGTAAGTACTGTGACAGTTAGAAGACGTCTGTGTGAAGCTAATCTATTTTCAAGAATCCCCCGCAAAGTCCCTTTGTTAAAAAAAAGGCATGTGCAGAAGAGGTTACAATTAGCCAAAGAACACATCAACTGGCCTAAAGAGAAATGGATGAACATTTTGTGGACTGATGAGAGTAAAATTTTTCTTTTTGGGTCCAAGGGCCACAGGCAGTTTGTGAGACGACCCCCAAACTCTGAATTCAAGCCACAGACACAGTGAAGACAGTGAAGCATGGAGGTGCAAGCATCATGATATGGGCATGTTTCTCCTACTATGGTGTTGGGCCTATTTATCGCATACCAGGGATCATGGATCAGTTTGCATATGTTAAAATACTTGAAGAGGTCATGTTGCCCTATGCTGAAGAGGACATGCCCTTGAAACGGTTGTTTCAACAAGACAATGACCCAAAACACACTAGTAAACGGGCAAAGTCTTGGTTCCAAACCAACAAAATGAATGTTATGGAGTGGCCAGCCCAATCTCCAGACCTTAATCCAATTGAGAACTTGTGGGGTGATATCAAAAATGCTGTTTCTGAAGCAAAACCAAGAAATGTGAATGAATTGTGGAATGTTGTTAAAGAATCATGGAGTGGAACAACAGCTGAGAGGTGCCACAAGTTGGTTGACTCCATGCCACACAGATGTCAAGCAGTTTTAAAAAACTGTGGTCATACAACTAAATATTAGTTTAGTGATTCACAGGATTGCTAAATCCCAGAAAAAAAAGAAAAAAAAAATGTTTGTACAAAATAGTTTTGAGTTTGTACAGTCAAAGGTAGACACTGCTATTTTTTTGAACACACCCCTTTCAACTAATTGCCCAATTGCACAGCCTTAAGAGCGTGCATATCATGAATGCTGGGTCTTGTTTGTTTTCTGACAATCTACTGAACCTACTGGTAACTTGTTTGCCACGTAGCAATAAAAAATATACTAAAAACCTTGATTATTCTGGTTAGTCACATTGTACTGCTATTATTTTGAACAAGACTGTACATGCGGGATTCCCTCGAAAAATGTGATGAATGACAGTTATAAACATTCATGTCGAAATCAGGCTCCTAAAAATGTCAGGAAAACACGATTCCTGGCTGCATATCATTATCCATGGATCACTGAATCTTTGGTAAGTTGTAAGGATCGTTTGCTCTACTCGAGTTTTCCTCCATTAACTCCAGTCACGCAGCAGCAGCAACGTAGATGCATACCCTCTATAGGCCCCTGGTATCTGGTATACAACAATCAAACTAAAAGTTCCCGCTAGGTTTTCCCCTTTTGTCCATCAGGTCTATCTAATAAAGAATCACAAGGCCAGTTAAACAGTTAAAAAAGGGTAGAAAATTATTTTTATTTTTTAAAGTGTTGTAATGATGTGCCATCTGTTCACCATGGCCAGCAGCAATTCGCCTACCAAGTATGTAAGTGAACACCTGCACCAAATTAAGAATGCACAAAAATGAGTACAAAAGGAAAGTCCAAAGAATGTTGCACGATCTCAACACATAGCCACAGTTTCTTTGTTCTTCCTGGTAGGAAACTTCTAACCAATCTATCTTTTCTCACTTGTCCTGTATACCTTACACCTGGAATACAGAGTTTGTCAGTTCACCTGTCTTTAGAATTATCTTCACTTCTCAGCCTTCACAGCTGTATGCCTGCACCTCGATTCATTTCTGCTATGTGAAAATGGAAAATACACCTGTTGAACGCAACTCCATTCTCAGGCCTGTGAGAATGAACACGGCTGTGTTGGATTTGTCTTTTGTCCTAATCTGACAGGACCTTCATCATGTTCTGATTTCAGACAAGCTATTGGTAGGTTATACAAATTATGAATTTCCAGAATGTCATTATTTTGTAGGAAAAGTTTTCATATCTGTAAATGTTCTACTTTGCAGCATATTCTAAAGAGCTGCCTACTTTAAGCTTGGATACTCTAACACAAGTTCTGCCAATAATTGAAGAATTTCTAAGGCACTCAAATGGTTTAGAAAAAGTTAAAAAGCCTTTAATTCATCATGGCTTAATCTTATAAAAACAGGTGACAAATGCACCTACGCGTTGCGGCTTACAAGACTTAGTCAGGGTGTGAGTCACCATTCGAGTGCCTTGGAAATTATTTATTTATTGTGTCAAACCATCCCTTACATCCAAAGAGCACCGAGATAAGAAATTCACACCCCGTGCATCACTTCTTTTGCATTCTCTGCTTTGATTCTGCCAATATTTTTTTTGCCCCAATTTGCAGTCTAAAAGTTGATGTTACAGTAGCTGCTGAAAGTCATAGTCAGTTCGTAGAATTTGGGCAGTCGGACTTGAGAGATTTAACAAAAAAAAAATGATGTAATGTATGATATCAAATACACTTTTTTATTGCTTAAAACTTTCAGACGGTTTGATATTTTTAGCCAGTTTTATAGCATATATTGTTTTTATTGTCATGTGTCTCCTCGAAAAAAGCAACCACTTACGGTTTGTGCAGACCAAAAGTTAAGCAAACATTCGGATCGTGTTACTCACTCTAGTGTACTCGTGGGATACATTTTTCATGAGTGATTTCATGCACATCAACAGCAACGTTTCTTTCTGGCAAAAAAACCCAGACTTGTCAATAAGCTCTTCATTGATTGGCTTGCATGACAACACACTGTGAATTTTCCGCTTAAGTTAAAATTGTTCAACTTGCGCAGAAGACGAATGTCATGCATATTTGACAAACGTGTTGCCCAATTCATGCCATTTGCGTAGCCCAGTGCAAATTTGTGTCTTTGAATTGACTTTGAATGCAATCTACTTGATAATTAAACGGGCATTATGTTGGATTTTTGCAGTAAAATATCAAAAACCACTAGGCCAGTCTTATATATCTTGTTCAGTTGAGTTCTTACAATATCCCAAATGTTTCCAACTATTTTAAAATCGTGAGAGAATTGCTATTTTAACCAAGGAACTAGGACGTCTAAGGGATTTGCCTGTCAATTGCATCATATATGCGTTACCCTCTGTTTCTGGTTTTATTCTCCAGAAACACTTTACTCTTAGCAGTGTGCGACAAGTGTCAGAGCAGCCGCTGGATAAACGCACAGAGTAACATCATAATGTAACTTTAAACACACTGAAATGTATCTAATATGATAAACAGAGCTGCGTTACCTCATACTCATGACCGGAAAAGCATAAATGGCGCCAGTGACTGCCCCGTCATAATAAATGTCCTGCTGCTCCCAAGCCTTGTGTTGCTCAACAATTGCTCCGGCGGCCGTTTCAGCTGATTTCTTGATTTCTGTCCCAGTCCTATCTTGATAATATTTCCCACCGGCTGTGAGCTCAAACTTGGCGTCATCAAACTATGCCTTTGTTTTGAATAGGCGCTCTCTAGCGGATGGAAAAGTTACATAGTGCAGCTTTAAATTCACATTTGGTAAATTTTTGTTTTGTAAATTAGCTTCTATTTAGGGCCATGATAACAAACTGATATGAAAATATGATAATTCAAATAATTAGTACATAGCAGTTTCCATGAACAAAACTGAAAACACACCAAAGAAATTCATAGCCTGGATGCCAGCCAAACTCAGCCCCGCCAACTACATTTGAGCTCGGGCAGTTCGGTCTGGACTTGATCCAGAGAAGTAATTGTACCCGGACAGAAATGGTTCAGACCAATGAAATTGTCAGGGCAGGCTTTATACGATGATGGACAGATGATAAACAGTAACGTAATCAGTGATGATCGTGTTGATAAGTACTCTGTGTATCTTTTGTTTCTTTCTTTTTTTTGCAACACCAGCAAAGATCGCATACACTCTTCTTCTGTCGTCTAACGTAACTTATTCCAGCGGTTGTGCAGACAGGGTTGCCAAGTTTTTACAACAAAACCTGCCAACTACTAGCCCCAAACAAGCCCAATAGCTTTTATGGGAAGTTCACCCCCCCCCAAAAAAAAATATATATATATATATAAATAAATAAAATAAAATAAATAAAAACATGGGGAGTAAAATATGTGTTATTTTGGCAAGGTTGCCTGCTAAAATTCACATTCCTGGGTCTATATATCACATAATTGAGGTCGCTTCAACCCGCTGACATGGAAAACAATCAGCGGGGAATAAGAATTCATAGAGAATTACTTAAAATTTCTGTCTGTCTGTACTTTCAAAGACATAACTGACAATGAACAATTCAGTTTTGTTTCTTATTAATGTCTTTTTTACTTGCTACTAGGTTGTTACTAGTGCTATGCACATCTGTATGATGACACTTACAGTTATGAATGTGTGATATCTCATGCTCCACATATTAGTAATAAAACTCATTAAATGCAAATCTGACATTTGTTTTGTAACCTGCCGCTAAAAATTTCAGTGGGGGGGAAGAAGAAAACAGGAAAAAACTATGTAAAGATCTGGGGGTGCACAAGGACACATTCTCTAGATGCAGTTTGACAGCAAAAACATCTGTCTAATGACTATGTAGATTATACCATATTTATGTAAAATGGAGTACGTTTACTAGCATTATGAGGGAAGATGGATTATTCATGATGGCATCAAGGTTATTTTCGGAAACGAAAACTGAAACTAAGACTAAAACTATTGGTCAAAAAACATTTTCGTAAACTGAAATAAAATTAAAAAATCTGAATAAATAAAAAACTAAAACGAAACGAAACTAACTACTCTTACTAAAAAACTAACTGAAATAAAATAATAATTAGCAAAAATAAATATTCGTTTTCGTTATTAATAAGCCCTATTTAATGTGGTGGAAAATCTGACATCTGACTGTGGCGGTTGAGCGAGTGTCTGTATATTGCGCAACTGCGCGTGAAGTGATCTGAGAAGATTAACTGCTGTCCTGTGACGGACGCGTGCAGACAGGCAACACCTAAACGGTAGTTCACAAAGAATCAATGCGTCCGTGGCAGTGAAATGGGAAATAACACAAGGTAATGAGATGCACGTTGAACTTCTTTTAACTTAAGCTCACTGTTTTAGAATGCCGTTTCTTACGCGACGAGAGACGCAGGCACAAAAGTCAGCAACTAGTAGAAAGTAACGTTACTAGCCTACTGTGCGTTTGAGATTTCATGTTTGCATAATATTGACAGGCTCAAAGATGTTATCATAATCATTTACTACTAATAATATTATTGTCTGTGTGGAGACATTTCCCCACAAAGTAGGGGATACCAGGACACACACACACGTTTGTTTCACTATATAAGTGAGGACATTGCATGGACTTCCATTGATTTTATATCAGGTTAATGATATTTTATATCCCCTAACCCAATCCCTATCCCTAAACCTACCCATCCCAAGAACGTGCAAAACAATAGATTTAAATAAAAACATGTTTTTTTTTTTTTTTTTGGTCAATTTATAAGCCTTTTTAACTAGTGAGGACCAGTCAAATGTCCTCACTAGTCAGTTATCATAATATTTTACTAGATAAGTGAGGACATTGGTCCCCTTTACAATTATAGCACAACACACACACACACACACACACACACACACACACACACACACACACACACACACACATGTTTGTTTTTGTGAATTGTGGGGACATTCCATAGGCGTAATGGGTTTTATACTGTACAAACCGTATTGTCTATCCCCTTACACTGCCCCTATCCCTAAACCTACCCATCACAGGAAACATTCTGCATTTTTACTTTTCCAAAAAAACTCCTCCTGTATGATTTATAAGCATTTTGAAAAGTGGGGACATGGGGTAATGTCCTGATATGTCACCATTTTCTGATACCTGTGTCATACAAATGTTATTATACACATTTTTGTCCTGATATGTCACAAAAACAAGCACACACACACACACACACACACACACACACACACACACACACACACACACACACACACACACACACACACACACACACACACACACACAGCACAACAGTGTGTGTTGGCTGTATTCAGATGTCTTTAGCTGTGGTCTTACACTGCTAGCCTACATTGTACTACTGAAGAAATTAAAATAAGCTTTTAATTGTTTAACAATATTTCATCTTTGTTATGAATGAGTTTGTCTGGAATTTATAATTTTTACTTTTATATTTTACGTTGCATTTATTTTGTTCTTTAAGATAGGCTAATACTCAGAGGATCTATGTCAAAAATATCAAATATAATTTTTTAATATCAAAATATAATTTATTTCATTTTTAATCTCCAGATTGTTGTTTGTATAGGTCATAGTTTGACTCAAGCTTTTTTGCTTAAAGGTGAAGACCCAACTTTATGCATGTTTTGTAAGACCGTCCTGGGTTTAAACAATAATGCTCGTTTATCAAGTGATTTCACTTAAGGATGTTTAGTAAGATTAAACTCTAATCTGTTAATTAAACTTTGCTGAAATGAAAAACCTTGATTTGGTCTCTACACTTCATTATGCTAACTCTGCTAAACTATAATTACTAAAACTAAAACTGAAACTAAATAAATAAAAACTAAATAGAAATGTATTTGCAAAATAAAAACTAAACTAAAACTAGCAAAACCATTTGTAAAACTAACTAAAACTAAACTGAAATTTGTAGCAAAATTGAAAACGATACTAAAATAAAAACTAATTTCAAAAAGCAAAACTATAATAACCTTGGATGGCATCCATGCATTAATATATGCCCCACATGGAAAACCTCAATCCAAAACGTGGTCTTTACCATTTAAGTTGCAGTCGCATTAGCAAAATGTTGCATAAAAAGGTACATTTTCCATTGTCAATTACGCAGAGATGTATAAAGCACTGCTCACACAGAAGCCACTTTCAAACCAAGCAGCTTTCTGTTGTTCGGCGTGGTGCATTTGCATGACAAAAGCAAAATGTCTGTGCAAAAACACACAACTCCCAACTTGATCCTGAATTTCATAGAGTAATTGTAATTGGGACTTTTAGAAAATAAATCACAAAACCACTTCGGGTCGGGAAGTTGAGAAAGGCCACAATCACCACTATAACAACTATATAATTTGTCATCTGCTCTATCCGCTGCTGTTTTCCGAATCAGACCAAATGAATGGCAAGTGAGATACCTTACCTTGGATTTCCCTTGGCATTCAGGAAAGGGTAAGTTATAAGTTTCCATAAGTATGGAAAGGACACAGTGTGTACATTCCATTTGGGCTTAAGATCTGAAATGAAAAGGAAATGAGAAAGTGGAGGTAGAAAGTAAACTAGGGAGAAAGGTTACATTATTCAAAGAGGGACCACAGCAGGACTTATACTCTCCACTGCAGCATGGAAACAAATGTCCATTATTTCAGCAGCTTCTGAAGCTCCACATGAATAAGGTATCTTCAGATGCTACCCCAACATCGCTCTTGGGGACTAACACATTTATGTGGCACATATTGCAGCCAGATTGTCCCTTTTAGTCAGACACCAGATGAATTCAGATTGAAAGTTATATCACTTCTGTCACAGGGTTTGCGAGATGCATGGTGCAAATATTCTCGTAAATCCCACTGGAGCATGAAATGGCTGACGTGTTTTCCTGGGCTGCGTTACCCAAAAGCATCGTAAGTAGATCAAAGAACTATTTCTGCCAATGGTCTCTACGATCAACTTAGCTCACAATGTTTTTTTTAGGAAACCCAGGACATTTGAACTAGAGGTTTGCATGTGATAGATGTTTTAGTCCCACTTCAGCAAGATTTCAAGTTTTCTGTTAGACCCTCTACCTGCAAGTTTCACTTTTTGTACCGCCTACCAACAAAAACCTACAGGAGGAGGCCGATGCAGATTTCCAGTCCCTCTCCTATCAGATCCTGCCTCATCTTCAAAGCCTCCCCTTAATAGACAAATGACACATTAAACATTCTGTACCTTAAAAAACAACATACATTTGAGTAACTTTTATTTTACTTTTTTTAGATTTTGTTGGAGTCCCATGAGTAATTTCTTTCTCCCTCTTTAAAAATGGACCTATCAGTATCTACCCACCCACACTCTGCAATTGGAAGCTACATTTGGGAGAATTTGATTGTCCGAAATGTCTTGGTGTGCTGAAGCCTTAAGAGTTCCTTTCACTGGAATTAAGGGGCCACGCCCAACCCCTGAAAAACAACCCCACACCGTAATCCCCCCTCCACCAAACTTCACCATTGGCATAATGCAGTCAGGCAAGTACTGTTGTCCTGCTACCACCAAACCCAGACTCATACATCAGATTACCAGACAGAGAAGTGTGATTCATCACCACAGAGAACACGTCTCTACCGATTTAGAGTCCAGTGGCAGTGTGTTTCACATCACTGCATCTGACACTTTGCATTGCACTTGGTGATCTAAGGCTTGGATTCAGCTGCTTGGCCATAGAGACCCATTCCATGAAGCTCTCTACGCACTGTTTTTGAGTTCATCTGAAGGCCACACAAAAAGGTCTGTAGCTATTTTACATAACACATTCTAGTGACTTATTTTACTGTTAGATTTTCAGATTTTGTTGGATCCCGTGAGTCTTTTCTTTCTCCCTCTGCCTATCTTCCCACCCACACTCAGCAATCCAAACTTGTTCCATTCCACAATCTATTGCAGTAGGTCCTTCAGATCAGTTATTAACAACATATACAGAATACAAAGTTATTAACAACACATCACCAATATGTGTTGGGTGAACATCAGTTTTCAAAACCATTAACACTACTTCTTCCATCTGCTGTAATAACAGCTTCAACTCTTCTATGAAAGTTTTCCACTAGATGTTAGAACATGGATGCAGTGATTTACTCCCATTTAGACACAAGAGCATGTGAGCTCAGGCACTGATGTGAGGTTTTGGGGCCTGACTCACTGCTCCAATTCAACCCAAAGACATTCAGTGAGGTTCCCCTCGGAGCTTTATGCAGGCCAGTCAATTTCTTCCACACCAGACTCTGTAAATCATTTCTATTTGGACCTTGCTTTGTGCACAAGGGTATTGCCATACTGGAACAGAAAAGAGCCTCCAGAAATATTGTGACAACATTGAAACGGTTCAATACTTTATTATTCTTTCTAATGCCATTGTTAGATTTTAGCATTAAGATTTGTCCAACCAAAATACTGGATTAGTCAAAGCTGTTAATTAGAAAGGGTTTTCTGCATATATACTTTTGGGCATTTAGTGTACAGTAGTTCTCAGATTTCTGGTATCAAGAGTAACACATTTCAACAAATCAATTATTTTTGAACTGCTTTTTCAATTAATTGTTTAAAATTTTGGTTCCGTTATTCTTTGTCATCCTATCATTTTAAATAGTTTCCTTTCTAAAGGAGTGTTTTCTGGCTGGATTTTGGAGCAAAGTGTTCCAATTAGCTTAAAATGTAATGCAGTATCATTTAGAAGGGGCGCTATTATGCATCTTCTGAATGAGTAAAGAAACTCCAGCTTAAAACACAGATGAGGAAGACGCAAACAAAACTGCAGAAGCAGATGCATCAAAAGCAGATGCGTGTGTAAAATAATGTTATGATCAACATTAAACATCATATAATTAAAAACTATCTAATGTTACTAAATGAAATGGAGACCCAGGGCAAGCTATATGACTTTGCAAGCCTTAGGGGTGTTGGTGGACTTGATCTACTCCATCTGTTTGATCATTGCTCTGAATCAGATCTGGATGTAGTCTTTGACAAAAACGTGATTTTTCTCTGCTTTGTGTTCAAAATGTTGCTTTTTGCTTTTTTTATGAAACTTACCCATATTCAAGTGTTGATAGAGAAGGAATGCATGAAGCTAGAAAAAAATAAGCAGAGGATCTATTCTCTATTTTGTTATATTGCATGTTCCGATATTCATACAACAACATATTTAATGGGCCATTCATTTTTGTGAAAATGATCAAAAACCCTGGCGAAAAAGAAGCAACGGTCTGTTTTTAAAGGGAGTGGTTGCATGCAATTTTACTTTTTTAAACTTTAGTTAGTGTGTAATGTTGCTGCTTGGGCATAAACAGTATCTGCAAAGTTACAGCGCTGAAAGTTCAATGCAAACGGATATATTGTCTTTTAAAGTTATGGCAGTTTATTGCCTACAAAAACGGCTGGTTTGGGCTACAACAAGCTTCTTCCTGGGTTGGTGACATCATAAACCCTTGCTATTAACATAAACACTTAGAACCCCAGATGTGACTTCTGCCCGTAATGGTAAGGGGCGTGGTGTTTCCGGACAACCTGTGCTTGAAACTTCAGCCAATAAAAATACATGAAACTACATTTGGCCATCTTACCAATCGAAGACCATTGTGTTTTTCAGAGGGATGGGGTTCTTAGAATAAGGAAGCAAATGAGTCGTTCAAAGGACAGTGGAGAAAGCGGTGTGGAATAAAGGTCAAATATAAGAAAAATACGCTGTTTAAAAAATAAAAAAAAGAAGTTATACTGCGCCCCATAAACACAACCAAGCCTAGAAAAAAAAACATAGAACCACCCCTTTAACATTTAAAATATGGTGAATAAAGCCAAGTCCTTTGATTTTTTCTTTCTTTTTATAATACAGACTGAACAGAATGGAAGTCATGTGGATACAAGTACTTGCACAGACTACTAAAGGAAATTAAATGTGTGACTTTTTTCCTGGAACATGCCCTCTTAACTTGGGTGCCTCCAAACCCTTTGAAACAAAGTGTTTTCATGAAGAATGCATTGGGTCCAGTGCAACAGCAGTAGCCAGATGTTTTCTGGGAACACTTAAGAAATTAACGTCTCACATCTGAATGAATGGAAATTAGTTGATTCCCTTTGATGGGAAGTGAATATGCTATTTTCGGGAAGTTTTTTTTAATTTAATTTAATTTTTTATTTAGTGTAGTTACATTCTGAATGTATTCTAAGAATTTAATTAAATTGCATGATTTCCTTTTAACACGCTAATTTTGAAATTGCATTCCCCATTGTGAAAGGCAGTGTATCTGTGCTGGCTGCTCTGCTTAGAAGTATTACTGTGCCATTTGGTTGACCTAAGAGTTTTTATTTCTTTATATTAAAAGTTACTTATATTGCTTTATTGGGAGGAGCTCGTATGACTTTGCTGTCAAATTGCACAGAAAATAATATCCTTCTTTTAACATTTTGAGAGCACTTTTTAAAGATAATTCCAGACCTCATTTTATTAAATACTTTTTTGCTGGTCTACACACAGGGAATAAAGACAAAAATAGGATGTAATGTGCTGTTCAAAACTAAACATGCAAAATTAGGTATTGCTATGTTAAGGTAGCCTGGCTCTGCCCTCCTACTTACTTCTGCTCGATTTTCATTTTCCTTCAGTACTACGTCTGGGAGTGCGGTGTATTCTTAGCTTACTCGCTTATTACACGGCTACTTGGCTCATGTCAATTAGAAATTAAATATTGTCTTGAGTTATTTAGTGATTAGCTCTTGCGGAAAGCTACCGCAAAGAAAAACAGTTCCAAACTACTTTAAGCCTTTATCTATTGCTGAAAAGATACCATAAATGTTGAAATGAATGCTGAAAGGCATAGTTCACTCAAAAATAAAAATTAGCCCATGATTTACTCACCCTCACGTTATCCAAGGTGTATATGACATTCTTCTTTCAGACAAATAAAATCGGAGTTATATTTAAAAGTCCTGGCTAATCCAAGCATTACAGTTGCAGTTAGATGTAGCTCTGTTGAGCTCAAAAAATGCAGCTGTACGTCAAATAACGTGCTTCACACGGCTCTGGGGGTTTCTGAAGCAAATCGATGCATTTGTGTAAGAATGTCCATATTAAAAACGTAAAGCTCCGGCTGATCACCTTCCGTGAAAAAAGTGTTGAAAGTGCCTTTTCGCAATTCAAGATTCTTACTCTACATCTGATGACCAGATGCACTTTAAACACTTTTTCTATCATTTGAATACAGAAGGCAATTGGCCGAAACTTTAATTTTGAAGTATATAGGATATTTTTCTTACACAAACTCATTGATTTGTATCAGAAGGCCTTTATTAACCCCGCAGAGCTATGTAAAGCATGTTATTTGACAGACATATGCAATTTTTATGGACTTGAAACACAGCTACAACTACTTCAATTAAAAAGCTTGGATTAGACAGGACTCTTAAAATATAATAATGTCATATAGACCTAGGATGACTTGAGGGTGAGTAAATCATGGGCTAATTTTCATTTTTGGGTGAACACCTGGAAGTCTTCTTCCATTGTAAACTGTGGTGGTTAAGTGTTTCAGTCACAAGATGACACCAGACAGTCAACGACAGCGGAGTGACACGCTAAGCATAAAAGTAGCACCGATCAAGATTACTCGTAGTACCCGGATGTGCGGTGCATTATTCAGTTTGACGGTTGTTATCTGGGTATAACATACCGCTGGAATGCACAATTGACCAATCAGAATCCAGTATTTCACAGAGCCATGTAATAAGGCGTATTATACGCAATAATAATGTGTATTATGATGGCCTAAGGAAATTGATAAATCTGAATGAATACCATATATATATATATATATATATATATATATATATATATATATATATATATATATATATATATATATATATATATATATATATATATATATATATATATATATATACACATATATATATATATATATATATATATATATATATATATATATACACATATATATATATATATATATATATATATATATATATATATATATATATATATATATATATATATATATATATATATATATATATATATATATATATATATATATATATATATATATATGCTGAAATCACAAACCCACAGTATGAATAATAATAATGATGATGCTTCTTTCTTTCTTTCTTTCTTTCTTTCTTTCTTTCTTTCTTTCTTTCTTTCTTTCTTTCTTTCTTTCTTTCTTTCTTTCTTTCTTTCTTTCTTTCTTTCTTTCTTTCTTTCTTTCTTTCTTTCTTATCTCATAATGTATGCTAAATCTGGTATTCAATCAGATTTAGCAATTTCCTTAGGTCCTCATAATACAATTTAGTTTGAACGTCTGCTGCAATATCTTGTCTTTTAACTGTTAATGGGTTTCCCCATGTCCTGATACTGACGAGACGGATCTCATGAAAATGCGTATAAATAGTACGAGTTTGCAATCTCGTGGAATATATACGCCAAAATGAGTTTAGGCGTGCTTATGGTACGCGTTTTTTCGCGTGCATATGATACGCACTTTATGGCGTATTATACATACGAACCCCCCACCCCACCACCCTAAACCTACCCAAGAGCGTGTCATATGCACGCCATAGAGTGCGTATCATATGAACGCGAAAAAACGCATACCATACGCATGCCAAAACTCATTTTGGCGTATACATTCCACGAGATTGCAAACTCGTACTATTTATACGCATGACCATGAGATCGTGTTGTACTGACAGCGCTATTCAAAGCATTTGTCAGTTGCGTCTTGTTCCGTGTTCATGAGTCTATGAGTCATTATTAAGACTGACTCACTCATAAAGACAGTCTTTGCCACTATCTAATAGCACAATAATGTATCTTCTTTTTGCAGTTCATGGTCAGTGACTATTTTTTTACCAGCAGAAGAAAGGCTTTTAGCGATTTTACTTCATGAAGTTTGCATATATATATATATATATATATATATATATATATATATATATATATATATATATATATATATATATATATTTTTTTTTTTTTTTTTTACTTTAACATTTGCATTATGTGGTAACTGTTTTTTAAAAGCAAGGCTGTGCTGTATCATGAATAAGTTCAAGCTGAAGCAGTTGCTTCGCATCGTGCCTAACAACGCCCTTCAGCCGTGACTTATTCACGATACAGCACAGCCTTGAGTACGTTTTTGCTTACGTGAGGAAAATAGAAAGGGTGACTGCTGATTGTTGGACTTCTCTATGGTACAGTGCTGTGCTATTCTCTGGAAACATCTCCAAAGCTTAAAAAGAAAAACACTTGAGGATACTTTGTGCAACGCTTATCACTTTAGAGCAGTTGCTGTGACTGGAGTGTGCATATGTTTAAAACTCTGCTGACTACTAATGATAGTTCTCAATTAAAGAAAATTGTTGCGCTCTTTAGCGGTTAATGGATAATGACTTTGCATTGATCAGAGTCATGTACTGTAGAACATAGATTTCCCAAGGCAGACTTTTGTCGTTTGATTGTTTGCTCAACTTTCAAAAGGTTTTTTTTCAAAAGGTGAGCCAAAGGTCAGTGAATGGGCTATTCGTGGTCTGTTTGGGGCTGAGAGTAAATAGAACAGTTTCACTAGCCTTTCTGTTTTTGATGCCTGACACATACAATTATTTGTAGAATCCCTAGACATGCTCTGTCCATGCAGCATTTTAATATTCGCACTCATGGCCCATTACATTTGTCATTACATCTTGTGATATCTTATCATTGCGTCAGTCTCATCTCATAAGCCACAGGGAACAGGCAGTGCTCCCGTGTTGCTAGATGTCCTGGATAAGCTAGTTGTCCAAACCTCATTGTGTCAATGTCGGTCACTAAAACAAGCAGTGCTCTTCCAGTCTGTGTGTGTAGGAATGTCTCTTGGCCTTTGATGTCTTCATTGGAAGTCAACTGTCTCTTTAGATAATAATACATTATATAAATTGCTGTTGACCGCATGGCTATGCTTCAAAGAAACAACCAATGACAGTTTACTGGGATTGCTTTTATACGGACTTCCAGTTTAAGTAGAGGCATAAAATCAAATGTATATCATTGATGTCGCCACACTAAAAAATAGCCATCATTGGCTCTAAAGGTGTAATCTGAAACCTGAATGACACAACAGCCCATGAAAGACAAACCCTATAAAATGTCAAACATATTAGCAAATAAAACCTGCAAAGAATATGGATTAAAATGTTTTAGCTCAAAATCTAAATGAAAATATATGAAATTATTTGTAAAAATAGAAGTTATTATTCTATTCTATGTATATACCTGAGACTACCTGAGCACTGTTTCTGACCATGTTCATCCCTTTATGACCACCATGTACTCATCCTATGATGGCTACTTCCAGCAGGATAATGCACCATGTCACAAAGCTTGAATCATTTCAAATTGGTTTCTTGAACATGACAATGAGTTCACTGTATTAAAATAACCCCCACATTCACCAGATCTCAACCCAGTAGAGCCTCTTTGGGATGTGGTGGAATGGGAGCTTCGTGCCCTGGATGTGCATCCCACAAATCTCCATCAACTGCAATATGCTATCCTATCAATATGGGCCAACATTTCTAAAGAATGCTTTAAGCACCTTGTTGAATCAATGCCACGTAGAATTAAGAAAGTTCTGAAGGTGAAAGGGGGTCAAACACAGTATAAGTATGGTGTTCCTAATAATTTTTAGGTGCGTGTATATATATATAAAAAAAAGGTTTACATTGTTGTTTTTTAACAACATAAATACATTAGGTTTTTATGCATAGTTCACCGTTGTTACTGTAGTACATGTAACACATGTAACAAGGACACTGTAAAATAAAGTGCCTTTTCTTTATGCTGAAGCAGTGAAAGCCTTGGCAGGCTGCCCCAAACTAAGAATAGATGTGTCCTTCAAGCCCATCATCCCTGCGGTGGCATGCACTGCCACCAAGAGGAGCGAGGGAGGTGATTCACTGTGTTCTAATGGCCGTAACTAGGAGACGGACATATCCTTGCGATTAGAAAAATCATGGCTCTTCCCTTCCTTACTCTAGTTTTCTATTTTATGGGTCTTGACATCACTGCTCCTCTTAGGGTGTAAATTTTGAGACTGTATTGATGTCTCAGACTACAAGAGACAGGCTCATGATCATGCAAACATTTTCAGTAATCCATATTTAATGATTTAACTCTTTCACGCCAGCGTAAAAAAAAAAAAAATTGCAAGCCACCACCAGAGTTTTTGATAATTTTCACAAAAATGTAATGGCCTATAGAATGTTTGTTGTATGAATATCTGAACATGCAATATATCCAAAGAAAGTGCCGACCATCTGATTTAAAAAATAAAATAAAAAAATCTAGCTTCATGCATTCCTTTTTTTTCAATACTTGAATATTGGTACATTTCATTAAAAAAGTGACATTTTGAACAAAAAGCTGAAAAAAATCAAAGATTACATCCAGATCAGATTCAGAAAGATGATCAAACATTAGATAGCATTAGATATTTTTGATATTATATGATGTTTATTGTTGATAATCACATTATTTCACATATCTGTTTACATAAGACCGCTTTATTGTGTCTCCTTCGCATGTGTTTTGATGATTGCCAGGTATTTTGTTTTCTCACAAATAATGGAAAAAAAAAAATCTGTGTTTGGCGGGGACAGAGTAGAAAGAAAAAAAAAAGTATTCCTTTTTTTTTTTTTTTTTGCATTTCAGAAACTTAGGAAATGGACATCGGCCCACACAAACACATGCCTATTTCTTCATTAACTAAGTCATAAAGTAGGCTATCTTCAACTCATTACAGCACCACTTCTCACAAATACAGATAGGATTGGAGATTAAAAGTTTCATTGATGGTGCCTATCCTCGTGGCTGCTAAAACTAGCTATCTAGCCATCACAAAACATAACTTCAAGTTAGCAATTCACTTACTTATACATTGTAGTCCCGAAAAGGTCTGCTAGTTTGCAGATTGCATGGACGTTTCTGAATAAAATTCACAATCGGTCCAACTGCACCGATTGAATAGAGCAGATTACCTTTATTGCCACACTCTGCACTTGATGTGAGACTTGGATGACTTGTGGTCTTTTATTGCCTCTTATTTAAGGTTAGTTGTTCCTCTAACAAACAAATTGTTTGCATTTTCTGAAGACGCATAGGTTTGACAGTAAGGATGGTAGGCTAACCATTCTCTCGTTTTCCCTAGAATTTGCAGAAGGCGAAAGCTAAAATCCAAAACACAAAATCCAGAAATCCTGGCTCTTCCCTTCCTTACTCTAGTTTTCTATTTTATGGGTCTTAACATCACTGCTCCTCTTAGGGTGTAAATTTTGGGACTATATTGATGTCTCAGACTACAAGAGACAGGCTCATGATCATGCAAACATTTTCAGTAATCCATATTTAATGATTTAACTCTTTCACGCCAGTGTAAAAAAAAATTGCAAGCCACCACCAGAGTTTTTGATAATTTTCACAAAAATGTAATGGCCTATAGAATGTTTGTTGTATGAATATCTGAACATGCAATATATCAAAAGAAAGAGCAGACCATCTGATTTAAAAAAAAAAAAAAAATCTAGCTTCATGCATTCCTTTTTTTTTTTTGAATATTGGTAAATTTCATTAAAAAAGTGACGTTTTGAACAAAAAGCTGAAAAAAATCAAAGATTACATCCAGATCAGATTCAGAAAGATGATCAAATATTAGATATTAGATAGCATTAGATAGTTTTGATATTATATGTTTAATGTTGATAATCACATTATTTCACATATCTGTTTACATAAGACCGCTTTATTGTGTCTGTTTTTACGGGATTTTTTTTAATTTTTTTTTACCATTTTTGACAAGCCCATCCCCTGAAAAACAACCCCACACCATAATGACCCCTCCACCAAACTTTACATTTGGCACAATGCAGTCAGACAAGTACCATTCTCCTGGTAACCGCCAAACCCAGAGATTGCCAGACAGAGAAGTGTGATTCATCACTCCAGATAACACATCTCCACTGCTCTAGAGTCCAGTGGTGGTGTGATTTACATCACTGCATCCGATGCTTTGCATTGCATTTGGTGATATAAGGCTTGAATGCAGCTGTGAAGCCATGAAGCTCTCTACACACAATTATTGTTAAAATCTGAAGGCCACACAAAGTTTGGAGGTCTATAGCTATTGACTCTGCATAAAGTTGGCTCTGCAGAATGAGTACATTTCATGGATTTCAATGGATTTATTGCACAGGTGACAATGTATCACGGTACGCTTGAATTCACTGAGCTCCTGAGAGCGACCCTTTCTTTCAAAAATGTTTGTAGAAGCAGCATGCATGCCTAGGTGCTTGATTGAATACACATGTGGCCATGGAAGAGATTGGACCACCTAAATGCAATAATTTGGAGGAGTGTCCAAATGATCATAACTGCTATTGTGGAATAATTAAAAAAAAATCAGGGAGACTGCCTATGTGAAGTTAGAAATTTGAGAAAGTTAGAAATTTAATGAGTGAATTTTAGAAAGTGAGAAAGTTAGAAATTTTAACAATTAATGTTGACGGGAGTAATCATTTTAAAGAAAGTGTATGTAAGATTGTGGCCAAACCTGGTACTGCGATTACTTTCAAATAACTGTAGAGTGGTGTATCCCCTTTCCCCCTCCCCCCTGACTCGAGGTTGCCAGATAGGCTGCAGATTCCCGCAGGAACGTTTGTAGCTACAGCTGTGGTAACTAGAGCAGATCTGGCAACCTGGATGCCGAAACACTACTGACTTCATGATTGGTAGATCGGTGGAGGGTGGAGGGTGGAGGGTTGAGGGTGGAGCTTCAGGCCAAAACACAACATGCTAACATCAACATCAGTTGAGGGCTGCAACAACAACTTTTAAATGACTATCCTGGCCAGACTAATGTTGTTAGTGATATAAGTATTTGAAATTAACATGATTTTTTTAATGTCTAGTGACATATCAGGGCCATTTCATGACTAACTGAAATGCATTTCCCTTAAGTAATTGTATTACATTTGAAAACAGTAATGAGTTATGAGCAATGAGTAATACAATAGATTTGTTGAGTCCAAACATGTATGACTTTGAATAAAACAGTATAGCTCATGTAGTCTGAGAACTGACAGGGAAATCACAGTACCTGTTGACTCTGCAGTTCACCTCATCAACATGTGAGCTGTATGGATGATTGCACTTGAGCTGGCATGGGACCACGTGCAGTCTATACACGGGTGCACCTCCATGACTACGGCTGATGGATAGGTGAATTCATCATGCGCGCCTTCTGAGGAGATCTGATTTCACTGCAGGCTGATGAGCCATTTCTCCACTGCATTCATAGTTGCCATTTAAGCTGGGTCATCCAATACTGAATATATTGTAGAGGATGCAACTTCATGTACATTCACCAGCACTGTATTTGTTGGCAAAGTGGTTGTTTTTGTTTGATGACCCAAATATGTTCATTTTCTTCATATTAGCCCATTAGTGGTGTAAATAATTGCTCTGACAAAGATTCTTTAGTAATGACATTTGATCAGAGTATGGTTTCATTTGATTAGATTTAATATGATTATCTTCGAACAATTTGTAACAATTATGACTATCATTACAGTAATTCCAATCAAGTAAAATTCTGCAATTGAATATTTAAATGTCCATAGATTTATATGTATTTATTTGACATTATAGACCAAATCAGCTCTTTCATTTTAATGTGATGGAGGTATCAAGACAAAAATATTCATGACAAATGATTATTTCCTGTTTAAGTTTACTATTTAAACCGACACAGACTCCAAGGTAGCACTGTCCTTAAAGTCAAATTATTTTCTTTTTCTAAAGATTAAAGACATTTTTTCTAAAGATTCTAAAGACATTTCCTAAACCCAGTCATATTATTTTTAGCATGCAATTAATGTGTTTATCGTAATGATTACATGATTTGAACTAAATGATTCAAACTTTTATGTGATAAAAGTTCATTATTTTCCATATTGTAATGATAAAAATTAAACGTTCATATATTTTAGATTCATTGCACACCAACTGAAATATTTCAGGTCTTTTATTGTTTTAATACTGATGATTTTGGCATACAGCTCATGAAAACCCCAAATTCCTATCACAAATAATTAGCATATCATGAAAAGGTTCTCTAAACGAGCTATTAACCTAATCATCTGAATCAACTAATTAACTCTAAACACCTGCAAATGATTTCTGAGGCTTTTAAAATCTCCCAGCCTGGTCCATTACTCAAAACCGCAATCATGGGTAAGACTGCCAACCCGACCCTGTCAGAAGGCCATCATTGACACCCTCAAGCGAGAGGGTAAGACACAGAAAGAAATTTCTGAATAAATAGGCTGTTCCCAGAGTGCGGTATCAAGGCACCTCAGTGCCTTGAAGTCTGGAAGTCTGTGGGAAGGAAAAAGTGTGGCAAAAAACGCTCCACAAAGAGAAGAGGTGACCGGATCCTGAGGAAGATTGTGGAGAAGGACCGATTACAGACCTTGGGGGACCTGCGGAAGCAGTGGACTGAGTCTGGAGTAGAAACATCCAGAGCCACCGTGCACAGGCGTGTGCAGGAAATGGGCTACAGGTGCCACATTCCCCAGGTCAAGCCACTTTGAGCTACAGAGAAGCAGCACTGGACTGTTGCTCAGTGGTCCAAAGTACTTTTTTTGGATGAAAGCAAATTTTGCATGTCATTCAGAAATCAAGGTGCCAGAGTCTGGAGGAAGACTGGGGAGAAGGAAATGCCAAAATGCCTGAAGTCCAGTGTCAAGTACCCACAGTCAGTGATGGTCTGAGGTGTCATGTCAGCTGCTGGTGTTGGTCCACTTTGTTTTATCAAAGGCATGGCCAATGCAGCTAGCTATCAGGAGATTTTGGAGCACTTCATGCTTCCATCTGCTGAAAAGCTTTATGGAGATGAAGATTTCGTTTTTCAGCACAACCTGGCACCTGCTCACAGTGCCAAAACCACTGGTGAATGGTTTACTGGCCATGGTATTACTGTGCTCAATTGCCAACTCTCCTGACCTGAACCCCAAAGAGAATCTGTGGGATATTGTGAAGAGAAAGTTGAGAGACACAAGACCCAACACTCTGGATGAGCTTAAGGCCGCTATCGAAGCATCCTGGGCCTCCATAACACCTAAGCAGTGCCACAGGCTGATCGCCTCCAAGCCACGCCGCATTGAAGCAGTCATTTCTGCAAAAGGATTCCCGACCAAGTATTGAGTGCATAATTGAACATAGTTATTTGAAGCTTGACTTTTTTATATTAAATACACTTTTATTTTATTGGTCAGATGAAATATGCTAATTTTGTTGAAGTAGGAATTTTGGGTTTTCATGAGCTGTATGTCAAAATCATCAGTATTAAAACAACAGTATTATATTTTTTATTTTATTATTATTTTTATTTTATTTTACCTAGACGTCAGGGCTGTGTTTGGAAGGTTATTAGACATTTGTTTTTAAACAAATTTGTTTAAAATTGCTTGCTGGGTCTAGTTCCAGACTAAAATCCATGTTTGAGTTGTTAAAACTGTAAGCAACTTGCACATACATATCGCAACCCTATGCAAGATGTTGCCCTCAGGCAACAAACCACCTTTTTGGACATCACATAGCCCCTTTATCTTTTTTTTTTTTTTTTTTTTTTTTATTTATTTTTTATAAAAAGTGTGTGTGTATATATATATATATATATATATATATATATATATATATATATATATATATATATATATATATATATATATATATATATATATATATATATATATATATATATTCATGTGCATCAGTATGTAAATAAATATGTTTGATTATTTAAAGATGTATTTAGTTTGTATTTATATACTAAAAAATGTGTTTTTTTGGGGGGGGGTGCCTCAGGGCAACACTGTGCAGTTAGACCACCTTTGTTCCGGCAGTATCATAGGGTTAGGACCATATGGTGTATTTGAGTCCTCCTGGGAAGTTTGTTCAGGAAGTTCAGAAACACACACACACACACACAGGTTGTGAGGTGGGGCCTCCATGGAGTGAAAGAGGACACAGCCACTGTTTCCATGATTGGGTGTACATGGTCTGCAGCAATGCTTAGGTAGGTTGTACGTGTCAAAGTAAGATCCACATGGATGGCAGGACAAAAGATTTCCCAGCAGAACCTTGCCCAAAGCATCACACCTCTTCCACCGGCTTGCCTTCTTCCCATAGATGCCATGTGTTCAATTTGAGCTACAGTAGCTTGTCTGTTTGATGGGAAGCCAGCCTTTGCTTCCCATGTGCATCAATGAGCCTTGGCCACCTCTGTCTCTTTGGATAGATAGATAGATAGATAGATAGATAGATAGATAGATAGATAGATAGATAGATAGATAGATAGATAGATAGATAGATAGATAGATAGATAGATAGATAGATAGATAGATAGATAGATAGATAGATAGATAGATAGATAGATAGATAGATAGATAGATAGATAGACTTGGACCACTTTGGATAGATAGTGACCACTGTAGGATGGGAACACTCCACAAGAGCTGTAGTTTTACAGATGCCTTGACCCAGCCATCTAGCCAACACAATTTTTTTTTTTTCCGTTGTAAAACTCGCTAAAATCCTTACATTAACTCATTTTTCCTGCTTCAAGCATATCAACTTTTAGGACAAAATGTTCACTTGCTGCCTAATATATCCCACCCACTAATAGGTGTCATGATGAAGACATAATCGGTGCTATTTACTTCATCTGTCATAATGGTATGCCTGCCGGTGTATAAATATAATACATGAGGTGTTAGTTGTAATTAGTAGTAGGGTTTTTCATTGTTTAATTTTTGTCAAAATAAAACTTTTTCTAATGCACATATTGCTTGTTTTCCCTATTCCATCTATGCAGAAAACCTTAGAGTTTTAGTACCCTCATAGCACGTTGTTGTCCTGAGGCAAACCAATATCTGGTTCAGGGGTGGGGGGCAATACATTTTATGATGGATATATATATATATCACAGGGACCCTCAAGCTGAAATACAAATGGAAAAGGAAAATGACTGAAAAGGCCTAATCCTGTTTGTGAAACAGGACCCAGATGAGCTCAAACAAACTATGTTTATGAGCTCATATCCTCTTGAATTTTGCTTATGCTGCAATAATTCTGATGACATGTAAAAACACATTTCTTAAATGGGAACAATCATTATGATTATAATTTTGAGCAAACTAAGCATTATCAGTTCAACCATTATGCAGAATGAAGAAAATGTGAAACTGAAATGAAAAACCAAGATTTAATTGACTAAAGCTAGACTAAAAAATATTGGTTGACAAAATATACTAAAAACTAAAAAGTACATCTGACACAGGACTAAGACAAAATAAAAAATAGCTTATAAAATCAACTCTAGGTCACCAGACAATCAACAAGTGATTAACTCCAAAAAAGTTTCCTGGATCTGATTTTATTTCCACAACAAAAGGGCAGCTTGCAGGATTGTGCCAGGCAAGCAAGTCATTGGAATGGGAATTTGAATAAGAATAGGTAGCTTTCTCAAAGTATTATAGACTTCCTTGTTTCCACACGTTTGCACGTTTTGACAAGGGTTTCTGCAAAGTACCAAAAATCCTTTTTTGCTGTGTCTTGCAGCGAGTGACCTATTATCCAACGAAGGAACAGATGTGGGGTTGGAAAATGAGTACATGAGAATGGCAAATGTGAATTGAATTTGGGTTTCTGTCCAGCTGTTATATGAGAGTATGAGAGGCTGTATGTCTCTATTTGTTTTACTGCCACATGAATGCTAGGGGAATCATGACACATTGTTAGGTGGGTGAAGAGACTGAAGTGCTTTACAGCTTCATCCTCCTCCTCTCCAGTCAATGCCCACAGAGCCCTGACTGCAAGAAGCTCCCCTAATGAGCCACTGCTAATGGCTGCCGCTGGTGCCTTCACCATGATTGCAAGCTTTGTTACGCAACTTGCCTCCCAATCAAACTGTGCATCAACTGAATAATTAGCTGTAGAAAAACACACATTGGGTAATGATGTTATCGATGCTTATGTGTGTCACTGTGCCATACATTTTCTGATTTTTGCCTGGTGGACAATGAAATGGGTGAAAGAAATTCCATAGACTTAGACACTGAGGCAGGTACCTGATCCATATCAATAGACACAATAGAGACTAAAGGCCCATTCAATCTTGTTAGAGCAGGGTGGATTCTGATTGGCTGTCAATGATTTTATCGTTAATCAGCTGGAAAAAAAAAAAAAAAAAAATTCTGAAAGTGATTCCAATGGTGTCATTTATCTGTGGCTTTATCGTTTTTGCTGTGGTTTGAACTCTGGGGTTTTTAGAACTATAGTTTTTTTTTTTTTTATTGTAATCTTTATTATTATTATTCTTGGGCCTTAAGGGTACATTTACACACAACAAAATTCACATTTTTGTAGTTTACACAGAGGTGATGACAGTATCGTTTTAAAAAACTTGAGCTTTGAATACCATTTTTAAAAGTTTGCATTGTCATGTAAATAAACGGACAAAACACAAAAAGTTTTCTGTTGTAAATAAAAAAGGTGTTGTTTAAATGGCCCCTTAGGGTTAGACTTTGATTTTTACATTGAAGAGTAATCAACTAGCACAGGGTATTCTCACAAAAATCCATATAAATAGTACGAGTGTGCAATGTCGTGGAATGTATACGTCAAAACTCATTTTGGCGTGTCATATGATACGCATTTTATGGCGTATTATACATACGAACCCCCCACCCCACCACCCTAAACCTACCCAAGCGCGTGTCATATATACGTCATAAAGTGCGTATCATATGCACGCGAAAAACAGCGTTTCATATGCACGCCAAAATGAGTTTTGGCGTATACATTCCACGACATTGCACACTCGTACTATTTATACGCATTTATGTGTGATCGGGTTGACTAGCAACACCATGTTTGTTTTGCATGAGTAAACAGTGCTTGAATTGGAACAGTCACTCAGAGAGTAATAATGCCACCTCACAGGAAGCAGTTTTGTCTTATAAATATGTCTAATAGCTATCCAAACACAACCCTGGCATCTAAGCTAAAACAAAGCTAAATTTGGGTTGTCAATGAAAATTGAATAGATGTCTAACCATAGCCCAAGAATAGATGAGTCATCTAAAACATAAACATGTCAAAGAAACTAGACCTAACATATTGTAATCACTGTTAATTTTGCTTGGAATATCATACACCTTGCAAGTTAATTTGGCAAAAATTATATAACTAAATTCAAGGTTATTTTGGGTAGACGTGAGTTACTTGCCTGAAGCAAAGAGTGTGTTTTTTTTGTTTTTTTTTTAACTGGTCTAGTGACCAGGAACTTAAATTGAGAAAGTTGGATTGGCAAGAGCCTATCCATGTTCGTGGTGATTGTGACAGCAGTATGTGTAGGAAATAGAAAAATAATCAAAGCAGAGAGGAGAGAAAACTTTGGAACTGACTGCAGCAAGAAGCATGTTCTTTAAAATCTGGAGAGTTTTGCCAGAGTGTTTCCTCTCACATCCAGATCATTCAAGCAGGGGACTATTGAGCGGGAACTGAACAAGCCAGAATGGTGTTCGAGAGGAGTGATTATAAATGCTATAATCAGAGAGGAAAATCCTGTAGGTAATCAAAAGCAAACATAAAAATACCTTTTATGCTTTTTATTGCACTATACTGTAATTTCTCAGTTGACATTCTTTTCTGCACTTTCCTCAATCACCTAAACATACACATTGTTTTAAATTGGGGCCATATTTTTGAACATTTCTTGGTGTACTTGCTTATTAATAAATGTTCACTGTTTCATTATTGAATTACTGTAGCAATTCTGTGTATGACTTTAATTACCAACCCATTTTGGATTAATTCCAAGCAGTAAATAAAACAGCCCATCAAACTTTTAGCCCAACACAGCAGGGTCAAAACTTATTATTTTTATAGCATAGGCAGCTGACTTCTTATCTCATTGTCATATAAGGCAATGACTTTGCAACATTTGTGCATAAAGATACCTCTCAAAACTGCATAAAGGCCAGTTCACAATAACTATACGATAACTATAAAGATAACCATAACAATTACTATAATTGTCCACACCACAAATGATATCACTTATCTTTCTAGTGTTTATTCTACAGTTTATTCTACGCACATGCTGCAGGTTTGACCTCTGCCACTTTAAGTGCTTGAGCTCTTTAAAGTGGAATGGATTCTGATTGGCTTTCAATGTTTTTTTATCGTTCATTATCTGAAAACAAATCTGAAAGTGAGCGTAATAGTTGTTATGTGGAATTAATTTTATATTTATAAAGATTTCTAGAAATATATCAATATTGTGAGTTATCGTCCTTGGTGTAAATATGCATTAAGGGTCTAAGGATCTGCAAAAAAAAACAACAAAAAAAAACAGAAAGAGCTGTGTTTATACAAATATTGTATTACTATAATATTAATTTATTTCTAAATGAAATCATACATTTTTCAAAAACATGCATTTACACACAAACTGTTCGCCGACTGCAACTTTCAGACAACCTTTTTTTTTTTTTTTTTTTAGCTCAGTGGGACAATGGGAATTTGATCAGATGAAGGTATCTCAGCAGTCATAATGTGATATGATAATAGGATTCTTGCCTTTCTTCTTTGTATGCTTCTTGTGGAGGCAGTATTTTTCAGCCTTTGGACGCAGTCAGAAGCTTTGAAATTGCCCCTATACCCTCATTCACTATTGCCTATATCAGTCCACTAATATAGTCCACTTGAAGGAGTGAATGAAAACGAGTGAGCGAATTCGCACATTAACTGTGCCGGAAGGGCTGCTGCATTTGCATAGATCGTGTTTGATGTTTAATAATCTAACTGGCAGCTCCAGTAGTAATGAAAAGATGTATCCTGAACTCTGTCAAGGAGCATGTTTAAACCTTTATATGGTAATGATAATAATTAAAAAATTAATCAATTAACTTTTTTCCTCATCATTTACAGTGGGACAAAAAAAAGTATTTAGTCAGCCACCAATTGTGCAAGTTCTCCCACTTAAAAAGATGAGAGGCCTTTAATTTTCATCATATGTACACTACAACTATGATAGACAGAATGAGGAAAAAATCCATCAAATCACATTGTTTGATTTGTAAAGAATTTATTTGCAAATTATGGTGGAAAATAAGTATTTGGTCACTTACAAAAAAGCAAGATTTTTGGCTCTCACAGACCTGTATCTTCCTCTTTAAGAGGCTCATCTGTCCTTCACGTGTTACCTTTAATAATAATACCTGTTTGAACTTGTTATCAGTATAAAAACACCTGTCCACAACCTCAAACAGTCAGACTCCAAACTCCACTATGGCCAAGACCAAAGATCTGTCAAAGGACACCAGAAACAAAATTATACCCCCGTACCAGGCTGGGAAGACTGAATCTGCAGGTAAGCAGCTCGGTGTGAAGAAATCAACTGTGGCAGCAATTATTAAAAAATGTAATACAAGACATGGGGTTTCACACAATATCTCACCTAATAGGGTCAAAATCATCACAAGAACGATGAGCAAAAATTCCCAGAACCACATGAAGAGGGGGGGGGGGGGGTGCTGGGACAAAAGTAACAAAGGCTACCATCAGTAACAACGCCCCCATGGACTCAAATCCTGCAGTGCCAGACATGTCCCCCTGCTTAAGTCAGTACATGTCCGGGCCCGTCTGAAGTTTGCTAGAGAGCATTTGGGTGATCCAGAAGAGTATTGGGAGAATGTCATATGATCAGATGAAACCAAAATATAACTTTTTGGTAAAACTCAGCTTGTCGTGTTTGAAAGAGAAAGAATGCTGAGTTGCACCATACCTACTGTGAAGCATGGGGGTGGAAACATCATGTTTTGGGGCTGTTTTCCACAAAGGGACCAGGACGACTGATCGCATTCAAGGGCATTCAAGATTAAGGGCATTCAAGATTAAAAATGGTGGTCTCTTTTAGCATGACAATGATCCAAAACGCACCACCCAGGCAACGAAGGAGTGGCTTCGTAAGAAGCATTTCAAGGTACTGGAGTGGCCTAGCCTCCAAATCTCAACCCTATAGAAAATCTTTGGAGGGAGTTGAAAATCTGTGTTGCCCAGGGACAGCCCCAAAACATCATTTCTCTACAGGAGATCTGCATGGATGAATGGGCCAAAAAAACAGCAACAGTAAGTAAAAACCTTGTGGCGACTTACAGAAAATGTTTGACATCTGTCATTGCCAACAAAGGGTATCTAACAAAGTACTGAGATGAACTTTTGTTATTGACCAAATACTTATTTTACACCATAATTTGCAAATAAAAGCCGTCGTCATTATGGCCCCTCCCGCTGACTCTATACACGATGTGATTGGCCCGTCCAGATTGTGAGGAATACAGCTCAGAAGGGTATTGAGAGTTCCTAGACGACACTTGCGGGCAAATTAAATTTGCTGCCGCTAGGGTGCGTCTAGATTTCTAGGCTAGCTTTCCATGTTATCATGGTTATAATGTAGGGGCACTATTACGCAATCCTGAACGAGTAAAGTATCCCCAGATGCAGTATCTTCAGATCAATACACTTTAATTGACATAGCTTGATGGTTGCTAGGCAACGTGGGTGAGAGGACGCTGACGTTGTCTGTTTACCGCTTCTCCATCCACAAATCA